>NC_134828.1:21378334-21503678 GCF_004210375.1 Tachypleus tridentatus | reverse complement strand
CAATGATAATTACCATAGAAATATAGCAATATTTTTTATAGAATTTATTGCATAATTATGTTTACAATGTGTTTGGATGTAATAATGCTTTTGTACTCAAATATATTCTTATGTTGAAAGGCCCGGCGCGTGACTAGGTGGTTAAGGCACTCGACTCGTAATCTGAGGGGTTGCAGTTTCAAATCCCCATCGTACCAAACATGCTCGCCCTTGCAGCCATGGGGACGTTAAAATGTTACATTCAATTCTACAATTTGTTGATAATGGAGTAGCCCAAGAGTTGGCGGTGGGTGGTGATGAATAGCTGCCTTCCCTCTAGTCTTACACTGCTGAATTAGGGACGGCTAGCACAGAAACTCCTCGTGTAGCCTTGCGCGAAATTCAAAACAAAACAACTTTGGGTTAAAATAACATTGATCTTTCTATTATATGTTCGAAAGCTTGGAAACATTACGTTTGTTTCAAACTTTTAACAGAGTTTCTGCAGCGGTGTATCTAACTAAACCACATATTTTACGAAATATTGTGTCTAATATTTTATCTTGACGAAATAAAAGAATCAACGAAACTCATCCTGTGTGGTTATTTGCTGAACTTTGTCACAAAGTATAAATCGAAAACAAGAAAATTACGATTTTCGTCAAAGGTGAGAACAAAAAAGTGAATTTAACTTGTGCTGAAAAAGGTGAAAAACTGATTTTATTACTACACAGAAAAGTTCGGTTTTTGTCAATATATAGATCTTAAAGCTGGTTTGTTTGTAGGCGTTGTTAGCGAGGGGGATACAAGGAACGACTCATCCAACTAATATTTGCATAGTCTACCTTTTTATGTTTTTGTTACTTTCTTTTCTGAAGACATCTTGAAATATTGCTTGTTTGCATTTTTAGATTTATTTGTTTCAAAGTGAGAATCTAATTAGTTAGGTAATTTGGTTTGTTTTGAATTCAGCGCAAAGCTACACGAAAGCTACTATTTGACGTCTGCAAGAACTAGTGATTAAAAAATGGCGGATTCCGCATTTAAACTCGTTAAACTAGCTGCGTAGAAATGTTTGTTTTGTTGTTGAGCTTTGCGCAAAGTTACACGAGGATTATCTGCGCTAGCCGTCCCTAATTTAGCAGTGTAAGAATAGAGGGAAAGCAGTTAGTCATCACTATCCATTGCTAACTCTTGTGCTACTCTTTTACCAACGAATAGTGGGATTGATCGTCACATTATAACTCCCCCACGGCTGAAATGGCGAAAATGTTTGGTGTAACGGGGATTCAGAACCTGCAACCCTCAGGTACGAGTCGAGTGCCTTAACAACCTGGCCATGCCGGGCTCACGTAAGTTAGTAATTATAGCTCGTATTTTTCATGATGAGGAATTACACATTGTTGTAAAAAATTCGGCACTTTGTTGCATAAAAATTGGTGTCTCATTAAAAAAAGAAATGGTTATATCTCAATAAAACAATTGTCAACACATTTTTCTCAGTCGAATACAAGAAGGCCCTGCATGGCCAAGCGTGTTGAGGCGTTGACTTGTAATCTGAGGGTCGCGGGTTCGAATCCCCGTCGCACCAAACATCCTCGCCCTTTCACCCGTGGGGGCGTTATAATGTGACGGTCAGTCCCACTATTCGTTGGTAAGAGAGTAACCCAAGAGTTGGCGGTGGGTGGTGATGACCACCTGCCTTCTCTCTAGTCTTACACTGCTAAATTAGGGACGGCTAGCACAGATAGCCCTCGAGTAGCTTTGCGCGAAATTCAGAAACAAACAAACAAACAATACAAGAAACTAAAATCATCAAAATTGATTAGAAAATACAAAGTCATGATTATACAAAAAAACACAATTTTGTCTGAACACAAAGCAAAAACAAAAAAATTACGATTCAGTTCATGTATAACAAAACTTACAACAACAGCCCACAACTGAAACATCGTTAAAAATAACTTCTCTAAAATTTATGAAAACTGGAGAAATGTTGGTGGTTAACTTCATTTGATTACCGCATTCATGTCTTATAGCTATAGCTGTTCACAAAGTATGCATCTAATGCTTTCTCAAATAAACTCCAAATGTTTTGCAAATCTCTGTATTTATAAATAGAATTGCAACATCAAAAGTTAGTTTGTTTTAAAGCGAGAGTCAGTGATCATGGAGGCAAGACATTGCCCTGGATTTGTAGGCGAGTCATAACAACTTTTCCCAGGAGCCCTCGGATTACGAGTCGAACGCCTTAACACACTTGGCCATGCCGGACCGTTCCCAGAAAATCATGGTTCATCACTATAGAAAGTTCCTTAATTTATTTCCAGGAGGCGTTTCACAATTATCATACTTTTGCTAGATAAAGTTCCATAATTTTTATTGTTGTGTTTTATCTTCGATTTTTCAAATCTGAGTTTTAAAAACATTGACATTGTCAGATGACTTCGGACATTGCTGATAATAGAGCAGTGTCGTAGGGGATGACAAAAACGTTTTAAGTTTCTTTGTTCTTTCTTTTCTGGTTTATTAGCCGCGGCAAATCGACTCTTTT
The DNA here is from genome assembly GCF_004210375.1 of Tachypleus tridentatus. Taxonomy (NCBI): domain Eukaryota; kingdom Metazoa; phylum Arthropoda; class Merostomata; order Xiphosura; family Limulidae; genus Tachypleus; species Tachypleus tridentatus. The sequence continues at coordinate 21,501,145 of NC_134828.1, read as the reverse complement.
TTCTTCATGTACAAACGTTTAGCTCATGGCTTCGTCTTCTCTTGACCGAGCTGAAATCAAATTACAGTTTTGAACTCATGAGGTCATACCCTTTCGATTAATGTATTTGACCATGCCCAAAATGTCATTGATTAATGTATTCTAATCGTGCCTGAAAACAAATTCAATTTGAGGGTAGGCTGATTAAGTTCCTGTTGAGTACTAAAACCAACTCGAGCATTCTCGCACCCCACTGTTGGTCTCATTGGTCAAGTTATTCTGATTTTGTCATAAAGAGAATTCCCTCTTGTTTTCTTTTTAAAACGTGTAACATAACGCTCAATAAAAGGCGTTCTAATTTGAATGATCATTACCTGCAAAATCTGTCATGCCATTTCAACTGAATAGACACAGTTTACCAATTGACTACTTCAGCTCAGAGAAATATCAACAGAATAAAGATAGTGGATCAACTTGACCATTTCAGGTTAGGATGTTATAATTAACTAAATAAAGATAGTGGATCGGTTTGATTACTTCGGACAATTTAGCACAATTAAAATATAGCCTCCAATTCTATATGAAAGAAACTTTCTAATAACCGTAAAATTAGCTACTTATTTTTATATTGAAGACATTCATATGCTGCTTCGTTTTGACTAATTTTATGTTTTTATCTGTTATAACTCAACGTAAAGAAATGATCTCTGACCAAAAACTGGATAAAATTACTAACGTACGTGTTGTGTGATTTGTATGTTTCCAAGGGCCTTGTAACCAACAAAATCGTTGACTTACAAGCATATTTGTACATTACACGTTAGAAAAAAAATGGGTTTAAAAAGCCATGTGTTTGATATAGACTCACAATGGTAATTCTAGAGGTAATCTGTTGTATTTATATTAGTTTTAAGGAGATGATGTGATTACATCTGCAAAGAAAATATTTGATGCAAAGTGACGCAAAAGTCGCGCTCCCTAGAGATTTCGGGAAGAAAAAAAATTAAATATTTTTTTTATTAACGTAAATAAAATCACGACCTATATTTTCTGAATGTATCTTTATTAGCTCAGTATCTTGCTATTACAACTTTGTCATGAGATATCAATATCCTTGGAGTTTTAATTGGAAATATTTAAACAATGTGAAAAACAAAAGCTTATTTGTTTATTAAATGTTCGAATCGCTAACCATAAACTTCAAAGCAAGTATTGGTTCAAAGTTAACAGCCAACAATTCGAACAGTTACTTTGAAAAACAAACAATAATTATCAGTGATGACGAGAAACCCACTTGTTGAGAAATTTATATGCAAAAACGCTCTTCTATGTAAAGTGTTTTCTGTTCGCTCTTCTATGTAAAAAGTGTTTTCTCAGCCCAAACGAGCCGTTTTTGCATATAAATTAAACAATAATTACTTCTGTCTATTATTCTTGAAATCCACTGTGTATAAAGACTTTCATTCGCGTAAAAAAATCAAAGGTTTGAATGTATATGTTTTCTTATAACCAGGAAACCTATCGGACTATATATCTGCTGTGTTCACCCAGGGGAATCGAACCCCTGATATTAGCGTTGTAAATCCGTAGACTCATCGATGTTCCAGCTGAGAGCCGAAAAGTATAGACGTATATATATTTTTAATTTTATGATGAATGTTTAGTGGACTAGGAAATAGTACATTATAAAACATGAAAACTTTGTCGCCCGTCACAAAGTTGAACCGTGATTAACAAAATACGAGACAAATGTCTTGGGAACAAAACACATTTAATTTAGTCATGACTTTATGTGATAGTACAATACATACTTTTAAACAACAGTTGCACAACATATATAAATAAATATATACACAATACATTTAAGGCATTGCTTATGTAAGGGTGCGCAAATAACGTTTATTTTATCTACATGTTTATATTTCATCCACAACATTAAAGTTTTAAGAAATGTCTTCATAATGTATCACACAGTCTGGCAAAGTAAATCTCATATGAAGAAATACGTGGTTACAGACTATAGTTTACGCACGATAATTTCAAAATAAGATAAAAGAGCTCGTGAATTATTGTGTCCGATCAACTACAACTTGGCCACGTCACTTTTGAACAGAAGCTGAAAGACAGAAAGTATAAGCATTTCAAACACATCACCATGACAACCCAATTACGTTTCACAACAACGTAACAAACACACAACTATGTCGGTATTAACGACAGTACTTTTATTGGGACAAAATTCAACAATGACCAGTTATTACTAAGGAAATTTGCACTCATTAAACGATTTGATATAAGTAAGGGTTTGATAAAAATATTGTTGTGTTTAGTTTAGTAAAATGGGTTTAATCCTTAAACAGCGGCCATCGTGACACCGGGCCTGGCGTAGCCAGGTGGGTTAAGGTGTTCGACTCATAATCTGAGGGTCGCGGGTTGGAATCCCCGTGGCACCAAACATGCTCGCCCTTTCAGCCGTGGGGGCGTTATAATGTGATTGTCAATCCCACTATTCGTTGGTAAAAGAATAGCCCAAGAGTTGGCGATGGGTGGTGATGACTAGCTGCCTTCCTTCTAGTCCCACACTGCAAAATTAGGAACGGCTAGCGCAGATAGCCCCGTGTAACTTTGCGCGAAATTAAAAAAAAAAAAAACTACGACATTTCTCTATTTGAGGGTTAATGGGCGCACTCAACAATAGAGCTGAAGAAGGGTTACTGTTGGAAAAACAAAGCAATTAATGAGATCTATTATGATCAAACATATACAAATGAGAAAAGTACTTTAAACAGGTCAGAATTGTTTTCTTTCAGCGCAAAGCTATATAATGTGTTACTGTGCTGCGTCCACCATGGGAATCGAACCCAAATTTTAGCGTTATAAGCCCCTCAAGTTTACCGCTAATTCACCGGGCATTTACTTTAAACCTTCGATGAGAGGTAAAAAGCGTTTACAACAACAATGTAGAATGAACCTTCTAGACATAGATTTCTAACACCTTTATGTCAGTTCTCAATAACTAGGCCTAGCGTAACCTAATGGTTAGGGCACTCGATTCACAATCTGAAAGCAGCGGATTTGATTCTTCATCACCGAATATGTTAGCCCTTTTGGCCGCTATAATTTATCACTTCAAAAGTAGGAACGGCTAACGAGAATAGCTCTCGAATAGTTTTGGACGAAATTCGACAAACCAACACAATAATTAAACGTCTTTCAGTCCATATAAAATTTCGAAACATCTATATAAATAGCACTGTTTTCAGTTACTAGTTTCTATTGTATAACCTTTTCAGTCTTCTTTTGTTCATAAAATTTGGTTTAGCTTGAATTTCGCGCAAAGCTACTTGAAGGCTATTTGCGCTAGCTAGCCGTTTCTAATTTTGAACCGAAGGCCTAGAGGGAAAGCAACCAATCGACAACACCAATCGCCAACTCTAATCAAATAGTAGGACTTCACTGTCATTCAAAGCGAAATTTTGCAGCAGCAAAACGCGCATCATCAATTTCTGGATTCACTGTAAATTAGGTTAAGACTAGGTCTAATTGGATTCACAGTAATACTAGGACTAACTGGGTTCACAGTAAGTTAGGCTAATACTAGGACTAACTGGGTTCGCAGTGAGTTAGGAAAACACTAGGCCTAACGTACTCTAATGATAGTAACATTCAAACGAAGAAAGTCCGCATAGTTCTATTTTTGTACAAAACTATTTTATGTTTGCTACTAACACCCAATCAGAACACTTTGATTCTGATACCACATGAAACTAAAGCTGTATTAACAGATAAAGAAAACGTTTGACTGGACTATTTTTTCACTACTTATGAATGAAGACAGAAAGTTTATCTTCTTCACAGTGCAAGAACGATGAATGAACGTCAATGCACTTCTAAGATTATCGAATTGGTTTGTTGTTCTGTTAAATATGCTAATTATTCTTAGATAGGCCAATTTTGCTTTATTTTTTATATTTTTCTCTCTTTTTTTCCTACAGTAACACATACATACATAGATACAACAAATCATGAACCTAATAGTTGAAATAATATTTAGTATAATACATATCCCAAACATTGATTTGAAAGGTTTATTCTAACAGACAAACTCACATAATTTGGTGTTTTAGAATTTTTGTGAGAGAAAAACAATGAGCACAACAAACTGAAAAGAAATCTTTCAGGTATCCCTAACCAATAACAGAAACCTTTATACAGTAGGTTTATTAGTTTTTGGGGTATATCATATCGTATTCTGAGAGATCAATGCTGATAACAATTAAATAAGCTCTTAATAAAAAAGTGTGAAATTTGCATTTATAAAGCTTGTCTTATGGTATAACCTCTACCAAACTAGTAATAATAATAACAGCCATCGAAATTTCTTTATATGAATTCATTACATTAGGTTGTTGGTTTCTAGAGTATTTGTTTGTTTACTTGTTTTGGAATTTTGCGCAAAGCTACACGAGGGCTATTTGTGCTAGCGGTCCCTAATTTAGCAGTGTAAGACTAGAGGGAAGAACAGCTAGTCATGACCACTCATTGCCAACTCTTGGGCTACTATTTTAACAACGAATAGTTAGACTGACCGTCACATTGTAACGCCCCCACGGCTGAAAGGGCGAGCATGTTTGGTGTGACGGAGATTAAAACCTAAGACTCTCAGATTACGAGTCGAACGCCTTAACTCACCTGGCCATACCGGGCCTGTTTCTAGAGTAACAAACCTTTTCTCTCTCCTTTATTAATTTCTAATTATATGTATATGTATGAAGGAGAGTTGACGTGAATAGTCGCCAGTAATAAATAAAATTAGTACTTTATCAAATAGTAAAGGTTTATTTTAAATACGGTTCTGAGTGTGTGTGTAGGTGTTATGTAATTACTTAATTTTTAATGGTAAGAATAACATCTCGCTTATTCCTATCTGATCAAAATCGGAAACCAGTGATGATCGCCATAGAGAGTTTCGAATTAGAAACAAATGTAAGATTTAGAAACATTATTTACTGTGTTTATTAGATCAGTTTGTTATTCAAAGTTCGTTTATAAACACTAATGGTGATAGCTGATCAGTAACTGGTTTTAGTGCAAAAAAAAAAACCAACAACAACAAAATATACCCGACCTGCTAAACACTGAATAAATAACTGAACTAGATTTATTTTCAAATTTGTTCACAATTCTCTTTATACGTTCTGACAACTCAGTTTGTGGTAGCAACCACTGAACTGAGAAACGCTTTTTAAAGTTAACTTTCTAGAAGCATTTAAAGTTAACTTTCATTATTAGAAAAGCGAGAGTGTTGTCACTACAATTGTTTCTGTCCCCCCCCTTTTATTGTCCATATTTTTGTATAATCTCAGTTTTTTTGAACAATATTGTATGCAATACTCCATTGCTTCTTCCCTATCTTTTTATTGTCCACTTTTTGAACAATATTGTATGCAATACTCCATTGTTTCTCCCCCTATCTTTTTATTATCCCCGTTTTGAACAATATTGGATGCAATATTTCATTGTTAGCGGAGGAAAGCGACAATATTATTATCAAGAACTCCCTGTAATTTCTCACTCTACTGCTATCCAGTTTTAGAATAATATTGTATCGAATGTTCTATTGTTAGTAGATAAAAGACTAGCTTGGACGCTTTTTGTTTTTATACGAATATAATGTACTTGGATCTATATTCAAGTTTACCAATTTATTAAATAGAACTTTACAACAAGTATACGTGGATTCGTAACACCAAGCTGCAGTTAATATAAAAGCAATTTTCTTAACAAAAATGGCTGAACGTTTTCAAAACCCATCATTCACTACGGCTGTCGATCGGCCGTAGCTTATGGAAGTGGTGCGCGTGCGGCTGAGAGACGAGTGACCGCGAATTCGCTGCTTTTTCCCTGCGCACATACACATGCGCAGAGCACTTTTGAAGCTACTCCGGAAGTTCTGAGACATGAACCCGTAGACGCAGGGGTTGACACAACTGTTGAAGTAAGACAGCAGATGAAAGGCGGTTCGCAGTGGCTTCAAATAACCATAATTCAAATGATGAAGGTAGCCGAAAGCAGTCAAGACGTTGGTGCTAAGAATTGTTAGTAACATAGGATTATGGAGCCATAATATAGTTTTAAACCTTCTACCTGTTAGTAACACAGGACACGGGATTATGTTACAAACAGGAACTTGCACTACTGCTACTAACATCTTGATAACCTGATAAAAAAAAACACATTTTAGTAGTGAATCATGGATCTGTTTATACTTTTTACACATAATATAGTTCAATATCTTTCACTTCTTTTCACTGTGTCAACAGGAGGTTATGGATCTATTTGTACTTGTTACACATAATACAGTTTAAAATATTCAACATCTTAGTAACACAGGATATTATGGATCTATTTGTACTTGTTACACATAATACAGTTTAAAATATTCAACATCTTAGTAACACAGGATATTATGGATCTATTTGTACTTGTTACACATAATACAGTTTAAAATATTCTACATCTTAGTAACACAGGATATTATGGATCTATTTGTACTTGTTACACATAATACAGTTTAAAATCTCCTACTTGTTAGTGACACAGGAGATTGCGGGTCTGTTTATATTCGTTACTTTCTACCACAAAAGAAGGAATAAAATTCAAAAGTAAAAATCAATCGGAAAAATTAAATAAAAATCTGATGTAAAGAAAAGAGAAGTTTATGCAACAAGAAAAAATTAAATTGGAAAGAAATGTTCCCTAAGGACTTTCGCAGAGCTAATACAAATATTCTACACTCTACGGTGACGGAGAGTTCTTTGAACTTCTATGTTCTCGGTTCCTTGTATCTCTTTAAAAAGTTCTAGATTTTTTTAATGTTTTCTATAGACATTTCATAATTATTTTTCTTGCGTCGCAATACTATCACTTGTAAGCAATTTCTGTTTTTTACAGCTGTAGGGTAAATGTTTTAACAAAAACGACATTGAAAAACATATTTTATTTGTTAAACTTGCCATCTTTATATGGCAGTCGAAGTCTGGGCACAGAAGTTACAAATTGTGACTGATAAACGATGGTTTACCTGGAGGTTAAATTTCCTCATTTATGTTTTTTTTGTTTGGTGTATTCCAAGATCAACTCTTCTAAAGAAAACTTAGGTATCATATCATTGTTGTTATGTGTTTTTATTATACTTTAAGAACCTATAATGCTAAAATTTTGAGTTCGATGCTCACGATGGCAAAGCGTAGGTAACCCATTGTGCATCTCTGTGCTCAAACTAAAATACATATTTGTTGAGAAACCATTTACGATAACAAATATTATACATTGAAGTTGTTAAGATTGTATCTTTTGGTCCATAATGGAGCAGCGATATGAAACACTCTTGGTTGAAATGGTCCTTGAAACAGAATAAGAAAAACAAAACGAAAATAATTCTTAAGCATATTTCAGAGTATCTTCGCCATTAGCTCTGAGATAATTAGTGATGTTGTAGGAAACTGTGATGGAACCTTTTCCTCTGACGACGTTTCAACTCCACCTTCAACCAATGTTCTGCAAGATACAAACTAATGGACTGCATATGCAGCAAATTGTTTTTAATTCGTTAAATGCTATTACTTGTCAGTAAAATACCGAATTTTAAAGTACCTCGAGAAGTTGCTCTAGTTGTTATTATAAATGAGTGAACTAAACTACTTAATGGTTTGGAAAGGTTCAAATCAAAATAATCAAACACGTAAAACTAAGAACAGTGGCTAATGCAGTAATATTTCCATTACACTAATATGTCCCTTTCGGCATGTATGTTTTAAGGATAAAATATTACCTTTTAGAAAAAGGAATTTAAAACGAAGACCAATGTTATTTCTGTCCTAAACAACAAGTTATGTCACACATCAACAAAACGGTTTAGTCAGAGACTTTAAGGTTCTGATTTTGAACTGCTGACCAGCCGGAACTACTAAGCTACGTTAAGTTAAAGCGAATAACTGTATCATTTGTTGCTGTTGTAACATTCCCAGGGAATACCGGGATTGTTGAAAGTGCAAAGAATGTCAGCGACATATTGCAGGATCTAACCTTGGACCTTTCGATTTGCAGCCAGACTACACCTTTAAAATGGAAAATCCAAACAACCAAGCATGTTGGCTTTGCCAAAAGAGTGATACAAGTTTAGCCTGAAGTTTAATAGAAACCAAACGAAACAAGAACAAAAACTAACAATATTTTCTCAAGAACTTAATAATTAAATAAACTTAACTATATTTTATCCACTAACATCAAAATCGAGTGTACTGAAAGGAGTTACAGTTTACGCATCAACTTTACTTACCTTTAATGTAAGGTTATGATAGTTACGGTGAATCTCAAATCACAGTATTTGTACTAACCCGTTTTTAGATCTTAAGCCTATGTGAGGTTATTTATAATACGTTTTTAGATCTTAAGACTGTGTACGATTTTTTATAACTACGTTTTTTAATTTTAAGTCTATGTAAAATTATAATAATTCGTTTTCAGGTCTTAAGCCTATGTAACATTATATTTATTAATACATTTTGTATCTTAAGCCTATGTAACATTATATCTATTAATACATTTTGTATCTTAAGCCTATGTAACAGTATATCTATTAATACATTTTGTATCTTAAGCCTATGTAACATTATATCTATTAATACATTTTGTATCTTAAGCCTTTGTACAGTTATTTATAAAAAAATTTTAGAACCTCAGCCGTTTTTTTCCTGATTTGTTCAAAAGTACGTTTTTAGATTCTAGCCTATGTTATATCTTTTCTAATAACACATGTTTAAAATACTAGATTTCTGGTCTCACTCATATAGCTGGCTACTTAAAGTGATCTATTTCTAGATGTTAAGCCTGTGTCATGTCACTTATATATACTTCCGTGGTACGTTATGTGACATCACGTCCGGAACATGTTATATATATCGACATCAAAAACCTTCATTTTTACCTGTTTTACCTGGGCATTATCATCATCTATTCTATGGATAGTGGATCTAGGCTTAGCTATCGTGCTAGAAGACATTGGGTGGTTCTTGGTTCGAATAGATATCTCCATGGAACAGCCCCTGGAACAAAGGAAACACCCAGAATTTAGGTAATTTGTACACATCTCTATTCGGATCATTACAAGATATGCTCACATCGCTACTCGGGTCATTACAAGATATGCTCACATCTCTATTCGGATCATTACAAGATATGCTCACATCTCTATTCGGATCATTTCAAGATATTCTCACATTGCTACTCGGATCATTACAAGATATGCTCACATCTCTATTCGGATCATTACAAAATATGCTCACATCTCTCCTCGGATCATTACAAGATATACTCACATCTCTACTCGGATCATTACAAGATATGCTCACATCGCTACTCGGATCATTACAAGATATGCTCACATCTCTACTCGGATCATTACAAGATATGCTCACATCTCTATTCGGATCATTACAAGATATGCTCACATCTCTATTCGGATCATTACAAGATATGCTCACATCTCTATTCGGATCATTACAAAATATGCTCACATCTCTACTCGGATCATTACAAGATATGCTCACATCTCTACTCGTATCATTACAAGATATGCTCACATCTCTATTCGGATCATTACAAGATATGCTCATATCTCTACTCGGATCATTACAGGATATGCTCACATCGCTACTCGGATCACTACAATTTGTTTTACAAATCTCTACTCAGTTAATTAAGGGATTTCACACATCGCTACTTAGAGCATTACGAAATTTCACACAATCATCATTCGCTGTGTTCAGTATTTACACAAGGAGCGTAACGTCAGAGAAACGATATCTGGAAGCGAAAAAAGAACTTCTGCGTAAGAGTGTTTTGTCGTAAAGAAAGGAAACTTTGGAATAATTAGAGACTTGTAGAATATCGACAAAAATGTTAAACCTGAAGTGCTCAGAGTTGGAAGCAGACGCACTTGGGAAATCTAATAAATAACTCTCATTTTAAGCTGTTAGGCGATGTGTCTCGACGGGAGATAAAGCATCTTTTAACACTTCATAAACAGAATTTGTATCGTTTTATTAAACGTTCTTTTGTTCCCAGCATCTTGATTGATTAAAAAAACCAGAAACTTGTGTATTAGCTTCTACGATTCGCTCTTCTTTGTTTTTAATTTTCTTGGTTTTTACTGACATCTGTCGTCATTATGTTAATCTGGGCTCCATTAAAAACACTTAAATAATGCTGTGAATTATTTTTTTACTGCCCTTACTTCCAGTGATATTCGATTCATTTCCCAACAACAGTAGTTTTCTTCGCCTGCGTATTTATATATTTAATTTTAGAATGACTTCTTATTCTATTTTGATATATTTAACTGATGTGTCTGCTGCGGTCTCTCTTGAGTTCTGAAGAATACAAAATTACTTTTGTAAGAATTATTTGGTGTTGTTTATTTTGAATTTTGCGCAAAGCTACACGAGGGCTATCTACGCTGGTCGCCTATAATTTAACAGTGATATACTATAAGGGAAGGCAGCTGGCTAACACAAATCACTGCCAATTTCTGGGTTACTCTTACCAACGAATAGTGGGATTGATCTTAATATTGTAACGCCCCCATATTTGGCGACGGGGATTCGAATACCAGAAATTCAGACTGTGAGTAGAGCGTTCAAACTATCAGTTCATGCCAGGCCACCACAGAGAAATATGAAAAGCATGGCCGTCAACGTTTGTATACAGGAACAACACAGAAAAATAATATGAATAAATATATCCTACGTTTGTTTGTTTTTGAATTAAACACAAGATTACACGATGGGCTATCTGCGATCTTCCCACCACGGGTATCGAAACTCGGTTTCTAGCGGTGTGAGTCCGCAGACATACCGATGTGCCACTGGAGGGAGCACATTGTATGATAATAATTTTAAGAGAGAACTAATTGAACGAAGAACTTTGTTTTAATAATTTTAGTAAAACAATAAATAAAAAATTAAGGCAGCTATATGCAATTAAAATTCATGTAAATGAAATTATATTTCTTTTACAAAACTGATTACTAACTTGAGCCTTAGGAAGGGGTAAGGCCAATCAGGCCATGACCTAACTACTTTTTCATAGCATGTATTAAAACTTATTTTCGTTCGATACATTAAGTTGCGTGTGTGCATCATTTGTAGTTTAAACTGTCCAATATCCAATGCCACAGCAGTAAATTTACAAAAAAATATTTCTAGGGGGCGTGACCTCATACCCTCTTCCATTAGAAAGGCAATGACCTGAGAGCTTCAAACTTGTTTCCTTCTGCAATTCTGAACAAACAAAAAATCCAGTTTCACTGAGACAAGCAGAAGTACAGGCAACTGAGATCATGACAACAAACAAGGTTTATCACATGTCATCTCCTCGTGAATTCTTGACAATTACCTAGCAACTGTAACCATGTGTCGTTATGTATGTATATACATATCACTGTTTCACGGTAGTTTTACCAATTTATCACCAGAGATATTGCTTAAGTGTGTGTGTCAGTTCCGTATTTCAATTGATGTAATTTTATGTAATAATACATCAGTTTTGATGTTTCAACGTAGCTGCACGTATTCACCTTTCAGAAATCTTGGAAAATGTATCCATGACGAACACCATTCGTATGTTAGTAGTGCAGAAGTAACAAACGTAAGCACTGTCAAATACGTTGTGGTTAGGGCCCGGCATGGCCAAGTGTGTTAAGGCGTTTGACTTGTAATCCGCGGGTTCGAATCCCGGTCGCACCAAACATGCTCGTCCTTTCAGCCGAGGGGGCGTTATAATGTAACCGTCAATCCCCCTATTCGTTGGTAAAAGAGTAGCCCAAGAGTTGGCGGTGGGTGGTGATGACTATCTGCCTTCTCTCTAGTCTTACACTGCAAATTAGGGACGACTAGCGTAGATAGCTCTCGAGTAGCTTTGCGCGAAATTCAAAATAAACAAACGTTGTGGTTAACCATTATTTTAAAAAGCGTGGTATGTGGGATATTTTTAACAGCAGAATACTAAACATATTTCGTAAGTTGCTCTCCGCTATCGAGATATAAGCAACATCCAGTTTTTCAGATGAAATCGGGAACATACACTGTGAAAACAAAATACAAAAAAAATGTGTTAAAAACAGCACAGTTTATATTCCGTGCAGCATCTAGTTAGTGGGGGGTCCAATGGAAGAGCAATAGGGCTGACGATCCGGGTTCGAATCCTTAATAATCGAAAACATGTCCCGCACTTTAAGTAATGAGTGCGTTATAAGAGTGATCATTTGCCCGGTAGATTTACAGTAAACACAAGTACAAATTTTGTACAGTACACGCCTGGTGTCTGATGGCTTCAACACAATTTCATATTCAAAACAACACAGTGTAACACAACACGAATATGCTGACTGATTCATAATATTTTAGTGGAACTTTGTACAATAAAAAATGTAATAAGATTCTGACCTGATGTGTTTAAATAAACACAATATTGAACTGAAAACCGCACGTCGTTTGTGTTTTTTAGAAAATATGAAAAAATTAAAGTGTGTCTTTATATCGCTATAACACATCATTGTGTTAAATAAAGCCCTAGTCTACGTTTGAAGAACTCTTCTATCGCTTTTGTGAAATACCACAATGTGTCAAATTAACGTCATGGATTTGTTTGTTTGTTTGTTTTGGAATTTCGCACAAAGCTACTCGAGGGCTATCTGTGCTAGCCGTCCCTAATTTAGCAGTGTAAGACTAGAGGGAAGGCAGCTAGTCATCACCACCCACCGCCAACTCTTGGGCTACTCTTTTACCAACGAATAGTGGGATTGACCGTCACATTATAACGCCCCCACGGCTGGGAGGGCGAGCATGTTTGGCGCGACTCGGGTGCGAACCCGCGACCCTCAGATTACGAAGCGCACGCCTTAACGCGCTAGGCCATGCCGGGCCTAACGTCATGGAAGAGATTTCTGTTGAACTAAAGACGTTCGCTTCACCAGTGACACACCAATATGTGTACGTACTTACAACCCTAGAAACCATGTTTCGATACCCGTAGTGGGCAGAGCACAAATGGTTCATTGTGTAGCTTTGCGCTTAACTAGAAATAAACAACCAAACAAAAGATGGTTTCTCTCTCTACTTGCGTCCCTTAGTGGCACAACGATACGTCTTAAATTTTATAACGCAAAAAATCAGGTTTACATACCCGTGGTGGGCACATTACAGATGGTCCATTGTGTAGCTTTGTACTTAACTACAAACAAACCGTTTAGTCGCAATTTTATCGAAATATGTCAACGTTATGAAATTTTTGTCCTTCATTCTAGAAACTTGTGGTTATGTGTTAAGAGAGCAGTGAGACGACAGTTTTTACTCTGTATGTGTGTGTGTCTTTACAAATGTTAAAAATCCCGAGCCGTAAAAAATCACGACTTATTAATGTTTTTTTTTTATTTTTGTTATATTTGTCTCTTTATATGTAAAAACGGCTGGTTTGTTCGCTCCTCTACATAATAAATTTTCTCAACCCAAACCTTGGCCTCTATCACGCCGCTTCAAAACGAGTTTATTTAAACAAATAATTTAAAACAGTTTAAACTTGCTCTTCCTGGTAAAGCTAACTTTCGTGTAGATGAATACAACAACAACAAATATATTATTCTCCCGATTCTCGATATATTTTGAACAAAGAAAATCGCATTACCAAAAATTTGAGAAAAAGAAACAATTGCAAACACAAGAAAAAATATATTAAATATTTATATCTATCTGTCCTAAAATGTAAATACATACACGTTCCCTAGAGTCATATCCGCACGTTCTTTCACAACAATCCACAGTTGGTGACATATCCTTGTGTAAGTGTAACACATGACACCAGATGGCACCACAAGAATAAGAAAAAGCATATAGACTTCATAGCTTCGCCACATGATTGGACTTTGCCAGTCACGAACGCACCAGTAAGCTTGTATTCGTACACCAACTTCTAAATGAATCTGAAAAGATAAAAAGTAGAAATAAAAACAAATTAAACTGGAAGGTTTCTTCTCTTTCTTATGGTAACGTTGGTGGTAAGTTATCGGATCATTTCGCAGAGGGTCTATTTCCTCTTTGTAATATTTTTATAAAAGGTTTTAGCAAATAATCCAACACTTGTGTTACATATAATTTATCAGTAGAGGGCTCTGGCGAAGAAATCGAAAACTGATGCTACATATAATCTACCAGTAGAAGAAGACTTTGGCGAAGAATGCGAAAGCTTGTATTATATATAATGTACCAATAGATGGCTCTGACTAAGGATCTAAAAACTTACACTACATATAATCTACCAGTAGAGAGCGCTGGTGAAGGAGCCTAAAGCTTGTGCTATATACAATATACCAATAGAGAGCGCTAGCGACAAATCAAAACTTATGTTTCATGTAAATAATTATATAATCTACCGGCAGAGGGATCTAGCGAAGGATCAGAAAGCTTGTGTTCACTCCTTTTTAGTAACTGACTGAAGATGTGCTAATTATGATTTTCAGCGCCTAAGCACGAGATTAAGAGCAGTTTTCTCAGAGTTACTATTGTACTGACAGTCTTTACGTGTAATTAACCCATGATATTATAACCTTAAACAAAATACTATAATATGGGTAGTTGTCGAGCTTCTTATGAATATTTATGCAATATTGTATAAACACCTACCACATTAAATGTTGTGGTATAAGTTTATTTTGTTCCTCTCTGAAAGCAAAATAGCAAACTAGAATAAGTTATTTATTTCAAATGTGAATATTTCTCAGTTGAATCACAAAATTAATTCTTGTAATATAAAACGTCTCTGTTGTCGTACGAAAACTAGGGTTATCATATATATATATAAATTATATCCTCACCGCAATGTGGAACTTACTTCCGCAGTCACTTCCAAAACCTAAGACACATTTTATAATCACATGTTGTAACTTGTACCCTCGGATCTTTTATTTTTAAAATATGCACTGTATTTTGTTTAATTTCAATGTGTTTTGTTTATGGTTTAAGAATTTATGGTTATAATGTAATTAATCAGAGATTGGGATTTGCTATTTGTAACGCAGTCTTTCCTCATGATTTTGTTTACTTATTTGGATGTAACTATATAATTTCACTAAAATATACGCGTTTTGTAAAACAAATAAAAAAAACTTGAGTTACTTATTTAAATTATTAAGATAAAAAGCAGTGTGTTAACGGTGTTTTTACGGACTTACAACGTTAAAATTCGGGGTTCGATCCATCGTGGTGGTTGGCGCGCAGATTGCCCATTGTGTAGCTTTGCGCTGAAACAGAAATCATAAATAAAAGAAGCACGCCCTCTTCACTGTTTTCTTCTTAAATCTGACATTCGAATAATTACGTAACAAACTCAGAAGAGACAGTTAACCCTTGTTTTTCTTAAATGATATAAAAGTTACACAAATTCAATAACTTATCTTTCAATGTTTCGTGGGTAAATAAGCACATCCACAACGACAGCGAGGATATTCTGTTTAATGTAAACAGGAAGACGTATGGTAATTGGATATTTCTTTGAATAAGCTAATATTATGTACGTTTCGCTAAGACTAATGCACTTTATATTTGTGGAGGACAGAAATAGATCGTTCGTTAAAAGCATTCATTTTGTCAACCTTTTATTTTTTGTTGATTCTCTTCAAAATGAAAGCTTTAATTTAATGTTTCACATCAAAAGAGAGATACGAGAGATATGTTATCTGTTTTTGTTCTTTTCACCAGCGTTTCCCGCCTTATTTGCATACGTAATTTACACTTCAAAAGCTTTAAGTTCTATCTTTTGTTGTTCTATCTTCTCCGTCATTTTTTTGTTCTAATATTGTTATCATTTTTTGAACTTCGTTCTCTATTCAAACCGGTGTTGTTCGATTAAGCGTGAAGACACGTGCAAGTATAAAACTAAAACAGCTTTCGTTTGGTTCGGTCAAAACAAATTCGGTAAAATATAAGTTATTCCACCTAGCTAAGCGTGAAATGGAGTCCTGTTAAAAACGAACCGTTGAAAATAAGTTACAAACAAAAACATGTCCGAAGATAGAAACATAAACCATGCATCCTTTTCAAGGATAGCTCATCATTATATTTTAAAATCTCACAGACAATCCATTGAAAGACTCAACCATACTTCCTAAGATAGGCTTATTTAGAAAAATCCTTGTTTTCTACCTCCAAGTATAAATACGTGTAAGTAGGCTTAAGAGAATGCATCTGAAATGCAAGGACATGTCGTAATTTCTCCAAATATGGCTGAAGCTATGTTGTATCTGTTCAGAGAGAACAATATTCTGTATTATCTGTTCAGACTCAAGAATATGTTAGAGTATCTGTTCAGAGAGAAGGACATACTGGAGGATCTTCTCAGTGGCAATGACATGCTGTGAAAGGTTGAAGCAGGACTCTGTAGAATCTGTAGAGGATATACTGTCGTATCTGTTCATTAAGGTGGATATATTGCCTTATCTGTTCATTAAGGTGGATATACTGTCGTACCTGTTTATTAAGGTGGATATACTGTCGTATCTGTTCATTAAGGTGGATATATTGCCTTATCTGTTCATTAAGGTGGATATACTGTCTTACCTGTTTATTAAGGTGGATATACTGTCGTACCTGTTCATTAAGGTGGATATACTGTCGTACCTGTTTATTAAGGTGGATATACTGTCGTATCTGTTCATTAAGGTGGATATATTGCCTTATCTGTTCATTAAGGTGGATATACTGTCTTACCTGTTTATTAAGGTGGATATACTGTCGTACCTGTTCATTAAGGTGAATATACTGTCGTATCTGTTCATTAAGGTGGATATACTGTCGTATCTGTTCATTAAGGTGGATATACTGTCTTATCTGTTCATTAAGGTGGATATACTGTCTTATCTGTTCATTAAGGTGGATATACTGTCTTACCTGTTTATTAAGGTGGATATACTGTCGTACCTGTTCATTAAGGTGAATATACTGTCGTATCTGTTCATTAAGGTGGATATACTGTCGTACCTGTTCATTAAGGTGGATATACTGTCGTATCTGTTCATTAAGGTGGATATACTGTTTTATCTTTTCATTAAGGTGGATATATTGCCTTATTTGTTCATTAAGGTGACATGTTGTAGAATCAGTAGAGACAGAAGGATATACAGTTCAACATTCCTGTTAACTTGTTCAGATCGGGAACATATACACTTCAACGTTACTGTTAACTTGTTCAGTTTGGGAATACGTACAATTCAACGTTACTGTTAACTTGTTCAGCTTGGGAATACGTACAGTTCAATGTTACTGATAACTTGTTCAGTTTGGGAATACGTACAGTTCAACGTTACTGTTAACTTGTTCAGCTTGGGAATACGTACAGTTCAACGTTACTGTTAACTTGTTCAGCTTCGGAATACGTACAATTCAACGTTACTGTTAACTTGTTCAGCTTGGGAATACGTACAGTTCAACGTTACTGATAGCTTGTTGAACTCGGGAATACGTACAGTTCAACGTTACTGATAGCTTGTTGAACTCGGGAATACGTACAGTTCAACGTTACTGATAGCTTGTTGAACTCGGGAATACGTACAGTTCAACGTTACTGTTAACTTGTTCAGCTTGGGAATACGTACAGTTCAACGTTACTGTTAACTTGTTTAGTTTGGGAATACGTACAGTTCAACGTTACTGTTAACTTGTTCAGCTTGGGAATACGTACAGTTCAACGTTACTGATAGCTTGTTTAGTTTGGGAATACGTACAGTTCAACGTTACTGTTAACGTATTCAGCTTGTGAATATATAGAGCTCCAAATCTCAACCTATTATTTCAAAATCATTGGCTGTGGTGAAAGAGATTCTACGAACGTGTAAAAACCGAATGTTCATCAGAATCCATTTTCATTTCAAACACTTTCAAAATATTGCTTAAGTTTGTTGGTTACAGTCAGCTAAATTAAACGAAAATACACGCGTCTTATTTCACAGGATAATTGGAAGTATGCTCAGAAGTTAAGCCCAAACTAAACTGTACCACACAAGTGTACAAACTCGATCACATATCCCTTTACCATCACGAGTTTACAATTTGAATATCCGGACTCAATCTGTGGGTTTACAATTTGAATATCCGGACTCAATCTATGGGTTTACAATTTGAATATCCGGACTCAATCTATGGGTTTACATTTTGAATATCGGGACTCAACAGATAGCCAAGTTGGCTTTGCTTTCAGACAAAGCCTATGTCTTGATGTACATCATGCAAATTCCATAAAATAATCGGTGTGTATGGTATGTGAGTTCCATTACGTATCTATTAACATCGGTAACTTCCAAATAAACACCGATAAGATACGTTATAGCACTCAATGATGTTCACGCCTTCCTCCTAGATTCTTAGTACCAAATGGACGTAGTAGGATACCAAATAGGCACTCACTAAGCGAAATCGTCACTCTTTGTTTGTTTGTTTGTTTTTGAATTTCGCGCAAAGCTACACGATGGTTATCTGCACTAGCCATTATTAATTTAGCAGTGGGAAGGCAGCTATTCATCACCACCCACCGTCAACTCTTGGGCTACTCTTTTACCGACGAATAGTGGGATTGACCGTTACATAATAACGCCCCACGGCTGATAGGGCAAGCATGTTTGGTGTGACGAGGATTCGAACCTGCGACTCTCAGATTACGAGTCGAACGCCTTAACCCACCTGGCCATGCCGGGTCCAAACCGTCACTCATTCTCAACAAATGGGCGTGGTTTAACGTTTCAAACAAACAAATGTTGAGAGTTTTTTATTGGTTCAAGCTGGTTTAAATGTCTTTTTAATGCAAACATATTGGTATTCATGAGGTAAATAAATGTATCAACACTTGTAACTCCAGTTTTCACGGTACAAGTTGCATTTTCCAGTTTACACCACCATCCATGTTGAGATGTGACCCGTACCTATCATCAAGCATCCAAATGGCTGAAAACTACAATGCAGATTAAACTGGCTTTACTGCATAGCTCTATTGTTGTTCCCAGAATGCAGTGCGGGATTAAACACATCAGTCTTTAATATTCTGACGTTTTTAAATGAAAATTTAAAAAACCCACGAGGAAAATATGTTACACTATGTCAACCACACAATATTCAGTCAAAGCCGTTCCTATAATATCAGGGCTCGCGAGACTGGATAAAATAAAACAGTTGTAGGAGTGTTTTTTTATTTTATTTTAGGATTGACAGTAATTTTGGTTTTAAAGACCTTAGGGAGACCCCTAAGGCAAACCAGGGGCGCTCAGAAACTTTTGTTTCTCTTCAGCCCCGCGCATGATTGAGGGTTCAAGACCTCTCGATGAGCAAATTGGATCATTGGGTAATTTCTGGAGCATGTTTTGAGATTAGTTGGATATGGTCGTGTAGAAGACAAACGAAGTCGGAGGAGAAAGGGAGGGGCGGTACATGAAGTGGAGGAGTGTAGAAAGATACAGGAGAAGATCGGGAAAGGAAGACGTACCACTTTCCAGGGCCTGGGTATAGACATACCCAAATATTTTGCTGTGGGAGAAACGGGAGTGCCCGAGAAAACCCACTTCCACGGCGCCGAATAATCTACCCTAATCGTGCCTTAGATAGCAGGGAAATTTGTAACACGTGGTTAAGGAGGGGAAAGGCATGGGAGTTCGTCATAGGAAAGAAGCTGTTCTCTTCGAGCAGAAATCACATTGCGTCAGCACCGTCCGACGGCCATCGCAATGCTTTGTTTTAATTAAACAGTCGGATTCTCCCGGTCCGTGCCAGTTCTGAGTCGGCTGTTAGTTGCTAGGAGTGTTCTAAGCACTATGTTTATATAAACAAGTTTTCAAGATAACAACGGTTAGGGTGTGAACCAAATTAAACAAGTGAGTTACAATTATTAACGATTTTATTTAAACCATTTACAAATCAGATTTCTTAAGATAAGAATAAATAACACAACATTATTTATTTTATTTTAGTAATAATTATTTGTTATATTTATTTATAATTTTTATATTTTAACTAACTCTAGTTTTATCCACAAAAATTTGTAGATCTAGAAAGTTAGCTTTAAATGCCAAAACGAAACAAAAGAAACAATACTGTCTAAGCTGGAGAACGATTTTACTAAGGGAACGTTGGTGTGCGATTGTGAAAGTGGACCAAAGTGGAACAGCTCACACGAATCTATTACTTGGTACTTTGTTACAATATTTATCACCGTAGAATACACGTGACTCACTTTTGACCTATTCAGTGTTTTAGATACTATACTTAACGGTGTACATTGAAACTACTTGTGTCTTACTTTGCAGATAGCGTATTTAATGGTGTACATTGAAACTAAGCATAATAATTTCAGTTTTATTTGTTATATTTAGAAGTAATGGTGTTCACAATGTAGTATTTCTCAGTATTTAAAATTTTCACCTAAGTTTTTCTTTTTCTCCATATCTCACCATACTCTATTCTTTCTCAGTTAGTTTTTATCCAGTGAGTTTTCACAAACTGTCTAGTAAAGCAGTGTGCTTCCTTCAAATCTTCGTTAGATGGTCAACTCTTAATGTCCGTTTGAATTAACTGTGTGGCTTTTATTAGGTTTGGGTTATTGAAAGATTGCAACGAAACAAGACTTTCGTTTCAAAAGGATTGCATTAAGCTTAACTAAAGGAAGTCATGAAACAAGACATCAGGCGGTTCCTATGAAGAGAGTATGAACGGCTGTCGGAACTTTTTACAATTATAAATTATTCTCCATTTTATTGAGCTAGCAAGTTTGTTTTTTCTCTGTAGAACTGAAACTTTTCTCAAAAATGTTTGTCTGTTTTGAATTTCGCTACACAAGGGCTATCTGCACTAGTCGTCCCTAATTTAGCAGTTTAAGACTAGAGGGAAGATAGCTAGTCATCATCACCTACCGCCCACTCTTGAGCTACTCTGTTACCAAGGGATAATGGGATTGACCGTCACATTATAACGCCCCCACGGCTGAAAGGGCAAGCACGTTTGGTGCGACGGGGATTCGAACTCGCGACCCTCAGATTACGAGTCGAACCCCTTAACCTACCTGGCCATGCCGGGCCAAAACGTTTGTCAATCACTAGTTAAGCAAGTTTGAGGGAAGCAGACGATAATTCGACCTTGGGAAAAAAAGTGTACTATTCTAACGAGTTACGAATGAAATGTTCTCAGCACAAACTGGAATGTTATAAAAAACAACTTAATTTAACGATTTCTGTAGAGTGAATTAAGACTTTTGTTGTTATTTTCTTTACCCACATTTTATAAGTCCTGCCCACTGGTGTGTAAAGAATGAACTACAGTACGGCTGTTGTTGGAGTCTTTACATAAGTAAGACTATTTATCTGTCTGCATGTCTATTTATGTACCTGGTAGAGAAACTCTTACCTGAACAAATACTATCGGAACAGCAAATACTAAAGACAGAATCCAGATAGCTATTATAATCCGACGAGCCTGACCTGTGGTACACATGTAGCGGGACCTGACTGGATGAATTATGGCATAGTACCTGTAAATACACAGAGTTTATTAACTTTCATAACATTTCACCCCGAATATGCTCCACTGAAAAAAAAATATATATTCACTATGTCAGATTAATTTCGTGATATTTCAAAACGTGTTTATTTATTTAAATCATAACACGACGAGGGCCACGCTGTATTAACAACACAAAAATTAAATGTACCACGAGAACCAGTAAAAAGGGTTCGTGATGACGTGAAACCAACTTGAAATAAAAATGTATCTCAGAACGGCTGGTATGGGTATTAACACTTTTACTGATAAGGAGAGAACAACGTTTCGACCTTCTTAGGTCATCTTCAGGTTAAGAAAATGGCTCTTATCTAATGTATTTTTGGAGCCGTTTTTACGTCTGTCAGTGGAGATTTTTCCCAAAAGAATGCGGTACGTTATTATACGATATACCCTGTTATGCAAGTGTACCCACCAGGTGTTTACACGTGTGTTCACAGCTACGTCGCCCGAGATCACCGAAGTTCTTAAAACGTGACACATGAACTGATGTTTATCAGAACGTTTATCACTTGTTTTTCTTTCCTTTTTCTTTTAATTCTGGGAGAGACGCCTAATCTGGGGGTTAGGGCCTTCGACTCGTAATTATTATTGAATCACAATTTAAAACATAATATAAAACAACAACAACTTTGAAGATGGAACTTAAATAATCCATTGTGTAACTTTGCATTAAGAACATCAAACAGCCAAGAAACAAACAATGTGTGTAATTACTGTTTCTCAGATAGCTTTTGTTTTAATGGCCCGGCATGGCCAGGTGGGTTAAGGCGTTCGACTTGTAATCTGAGGGTCGCGGGTTCGAATCCCCGTCGCACCAAACGCGCTCGCCCTTTCAGCCGTGGGGGCGTTATAATGTGACAGTCAATCCCCCTATTCGTTGGTAAAAGAGTAGCCCAACAGTTGGCGGTGGGTGGTGATGACTAGCTGCCTTCCCTCTAGTCTTACACTACTAAATTAGGGACAGCTAGCACAGATAGCCCTCGAGTAGCTTTGTGCGAAATTCAAAAACAAACAAACATTTTTTTTCAGAGAACAAAAAGTCACGTGATTTTTAAAAACAAGTTACAATAGACATACCATTGATGTTTTGGAAAAAAAAGAAACACCACGTGTGATTGGAGCCTAAGTTTTCCCTTTTCTTTGAATGATGTGCGATTTTTCAGCATTTGTTATTTTAACACACGTTTATGTGGTAGATATTAAGTGGCAGTGAGATCGCATTTTGAATGAACCAAAATTACAAACGTCTAGAGGCAGGCTATTGCTGGCCAGTAAAAGTGCAGGATGATAACGAAACAATTACGTTCTTATATATGCGTACTGTACGCGTGTTTGAGTTAAACCTCTTCGTGAATCTACTAGGCTTACGGCCTATATATAATACTTTGTCAACAATATTCGGACATAACAAACGTTATCTCTTCCTTTTACATTTGTTTTACCGTTGAACTCTTTTTTTCCTCATAACACCTTCTCTCCTTCTTTGTCAGTCTTATGTTATCTAATCTTCTCCTTCTAACCTCTCCTTGTCTGTCAAGCTCGTATTCACGATTGTTCTCCTTCTAATCTCTCCTTCTCTGTCAAGCTCGTATTCACGATTGTTCTCCTTCTAATCTCGCCTTCTCTGTCAAGCTCGTATTCACGATTGTTCTCCTTCTAATCTCTCCTTCTCTTCAAGCTCGTATTCACAATTGTTCTCCTTCTAATCTCTCCTTCTCTGTCAAGCTCGTATTCACGATTGTTCTTCTTCTAATCTTTCCTTCTCTGTCAAGCTCGTATTCACGATTGTTCTCCTTCTAATCTCTCCTTCTCTGTCAAGCTCGTATTCACGATTGTTCTCCTTCTAATCTCTCCTTCTCTGTCAAGCTCGTATTCACGATTGTTCTCCTTCTAATCTCTCCTTCTCTGCTCATTGTCTATTAATTTCATATTGTTGACAGATCTAACCAACATACCAACGTTAATTAGGTGAGGAACAAATATAAACATTAAATCTGAAATCACCAGATTTCTACGTATACTATGAGGTGAATGTTTTCATGCTGGATTCCTGAGTCGTCGTCGTCTTAAATAATAATGTAGAAGAGACTTTATCATGTGATCTACTCATCCCGTTAGTTTAGTATTATAACAACTTCTCTCAGGGGATTATGGGGGTTATAACGGTATGTAGATGTTTATACCTGAAAGGTTTTTTTTTTAAGCCAGGGTAAGATGAAAGTAACATTACACTAGAGCTAGCCTTTCTTCCCTTCTCAGACTAGCACTTAAGTAACACCAAGGTAATAGCAACTTTTGTTTTTTTTAATATACTACATTGGGGAAATAATCCGATAGTGTCGTAGTAAAATCGATTTTAATGATATTATGTAAAAATCTTAAAACGGTAACTTTCTCAGCCACGTGCTCTGACAAGTATCCACGTAATCACCGACGGCAGAAACTTAAATGCACGTGTGGAGTCAAATACGAGAACATGTAAGAAACAAAAGCTATTCATTGTATTACCAGATTACGACATATTTATTGTATTACCAGATTACGACATATTTATTGTATTACCAGATTACGACATATTTATTGTATTACCAGATTATGACGTATTTATTGTATTACCAGATTATGACATATTTATTTTATTACCAGATTACGACATATTTATTGTATTACCAGATTATGACATATTTATTGTATTACCAGATTATGACCTATTTATTGTATTACCAGATTACGACATATTTATTGGTTTACCAGATTACGACATATTTATTGTATTACCAGATTACGACATATTTATTGTTTTACCAGATTATGACATATTTATTGTATTACCAGATTATGACATATTTATTGTATTACCAGATTACGACATATTTATTGTATTACCAGATTACGACATATTTATTGTTTTACCAGATTACGACATATTTATTGTATTACCAGATTACGACATATTTATTGTATTACCAAATTTTGACATATTTATTGTATTACCACATTATGACATATTTATTGTATTACCAGATTATGACATATTTATTGTATTACCAGATTACGACATATTTATTGTATTACCAGATTACGACATATTTATTGTATTACCAGATTACGACATATTTATTGTTTTACCAGATTATGACATATTTATTGTATTACCAGATTATGACATATTTATTGTATTACCAGATTACGACATATTTATTGTATTACCAGATTACGACATATTTATTGTATTACCAGATTATGACGTATTTATTGTATTACCAGATTATGACATATTTATTTTATTACCAGATTACGACATATTTATTGTATTACCAGATTATGACATATTTATTGTATTACCAGATTATGACATATTTATTGTATTACCAGATTACGACATATTTATTGGTTTACCAGATTACGACATATTTATTGTATTACCAGATTACGACATATTTATTGTTTTACCAGATTATGACATATTTATTGTATTACCAGATTATGACATATTTATTGTATTACCAGATTACGACATATTTATTGTATTACCAGATTACGACATATTTATTGTTTTACCAGATTACGACATATTTATTGTATTACCAGATTACGACATATTTATTGTATTACCAAATTTTGACATATTTATTGTATTACCACATTATGACATATTTATTGTATTACCAGATTATGACATATTTATTGTATTACCAGATTACGACATATTTATTGTATTACCAGATTACGACATATTTATTGGTTTACCAGATTACGACATATTTATTGTATTACCAGATTACGACATATTTATTGTTTTACCAGATTATGACATATTTATTGTATTACCAGATTATGACATATTTATTGTATTACCAGATTACGACATATTTATTGTATTACCAGATTACGACATATTTATTGTTTTACCAGATTACGACATATTTATTGTATTACCAGATTACGACATATTTATTGTATTACCAAATTTTGACATATTTATTGTATTACCACATTATGACATATTTATTGTATTACCAGATTACGACATATTTATTGTATTACCAGATTACGACATATTTATTGTATTACCAGATTACGACATATTTATTGTTTTACCAGATTACGACATATTTATTGTATTACCAGATTATGACATATTTATTGTATTACCAGATTACGACATATTTATTGTTTTACCAGATTACGACATATTCATTGTATTACCAGATTACGACATATTTATTGTTTTACCAGATTATGACATATTTATTGTATTACCAGATTACGACATATTTATTGTTTTACCAGATTATGACATATTTATTGTATTACCAGATTACGACATATTTATTGTATTACCAGATTACGACATATTTATTGTTTTACCAGATTATGACATATTTATTGTATTACCAGATTACGACATATTTATTGTATTACCAGATTACGACATATTTATTGTTTTACCAGGTTACGACATATTTTTTGTATTACCAGATTACGACATATTTTTTGTATTACCAGATTACGACATATTTTTTGTATTACCAGATTACGACATATTTATTCTTCTAAAACAGGGTTTCACGCTGTAATGACAAGATAATATGTAACGAACGAAAGCTCGTATGTTAATTTTACGAGAATATGCCATATTTATCCTCATTAACAGTATAAAACACAAAACTGTCTTTTTTGGGA
Organism: Tachypleus tridentatus; assembly: GCF_004210375.1. Classification (NCBI taxonomy): domain Eukaryota; kingdom Metazoa; phylum Arthropoda; class Merostomata; order Xiphosura; family Limulidae; genus Tachypleus; species Tachypleus tridentatus. The sequence goes on along the minus strand of NC_134828.1, from coordinate 21,474,833 downwards.
CGCAACGAAAGGTAAATTCTCTATTACCATGTACAGCCAAATAGTTTGGATAACACAGTTACCATCATCAGGGCTGGTGATGGTAAACTCAAACCATCATAAGATGTGACGTACATGTGGTATCATCAGAACAAAGTTCAACATTTGAGGATATAAATACTGGCAATGTCTTTACATGAGGAGCATGAGGATATAATTGTTAAAAATAATTAGAATAGAACAAACTTGAACACTAGTACTGACAACATCATAAGATGAAACAAAGGAGAATGTTAGTACTGACAACATCATAAGAAGTTGAAACAAACGACAATGTTAGTACTGACAACATCATAAGAAGTTGAAACAAACGACAATGTTAGTACTGACAACATCATAAGATGAAACAAAGGAGAATGTTAGTACTGACAACATCATAAGATGAAACAAACGAGAATGTTAGTACTGAAAACATCTTAAGAAGATGAAACAAACGACAATGTTAGTACTGACAACATCATAAGAAGTTGAAACAAACGACAATGTTAGTACTGACAACATCATAAGATGAAACAAAGGAGAATGTTAGTACTGACAACATCATAAGATGAAACAAACGAGAATGTTAGTACTGACAACATCACAAGATGAAACAAACGAGAATGTTAGTACTGACAACATCATAAGATGAAACAAACGAGAATGTTAGTACTGACAACATCATAAGATGAAACAAACGAGAATGTTAGTACTGACAACATCATAAGATGAAACAAACGAGAATGTTAGTACTGACAACATCATAAGAAGATGAAATAAACGAGAATGTTAGTACTGACAACATCTTAAGAAGATGAAACAAAGGAGAATGTTATTACTGACAACATCATAAGAAGTTGAAACAAAGGAGAATGTTAGTACTGAAAACATCATAAGAAGATGAACAAAGGAGAATCTTAGTACTGACAACATCATAAGATGAAACAAACGAGAATGTTAGTACTGACAACATCATAAGAAGTTGAAACAAAGGAGAATGTTAGTACTGACAACATCATAAGATGAAACAAACGAGAATGTTAGTACTGACAACATCATAAGAAGTTGAACCAAGGAGAATGTTAGTACTGACAACATCATAAGAAGACGAAACAAACGAGAATGTTAGTACTGACAACATCATAAGAAGTTGAACCAAGGAGAATGTTAGTACTGACAACATCATAAGATGAAACAAACGAGAATGTTAGTACTGACAACATCATAAGAAGTTGAAACAAAGGAGAATGTTAGTACTGACAACATCATAAGAAGTTGAAACAAAGGAGAATGTTAGTACTGACAACATCATAAGAAGTTGAACCAAGGAGAATGTTAGTACTGACAACATCATAAGATGAAACAAACGAGAATGTTAGTACTGACAACATCATAAGAAGTTGAAACAAAGGAGAATGTTAGTACTGACAACATCATAAGATGAAACAAACGAGAATGTTAGTACTGACAACATCATAAGAAGATGAAACAAAGGAGAATGTTAGTACTGACAACATCATAAGAAGACGAAACAAACGAGAATGTTAGTACTGACAACATCATAAGAAGTTGAACCAAGGAGAATGTTAGTACTGACAACATCATAAGATGAAACAAACGAGAATGTTAGTTCTGAAAACAGCATAAGAAGATGAACAAACGAGAATGTTAGTACTGACAACATGATGCGTGTATAAAAAGACAAAACATCAGAAAATTACTGATAAGAACATTATATAAAACAACTCAGGTAACCTGAAGGTGACCTAATAAAGTCGAATCGTTGTTCTCTGCTTTAAATTGTTAATACCCATACCAGCCGTCCTGAGATACATAAGATAAAACTGTATGGAAACTTGGTACTGTAAAGAACGTAAGATAAAGCATTATAGGAAATTAATACTGGCAAAAACACAAGGTAAAACAGTATAGAAATTTAGTACTGACAATAGTGTAAGATAAAACACGAGATGATACTAGATAACACGACGCTAACAATAAATAAAGGGTTAGCTACTGACAACAGTAACTAATGTGTTATCAACATAACACTGAAGTGCTAGCTACTAAAAACACAAAATGAAACACTCAGTTATGTCTTGTTTCGTATTCCTCTGATTTGTCCAACAGTGTTATATAGAATATCATTTTAACGTCTACGGTTAAACTTATTCTATCTTCCTCTCTTGTTTGTTCTGTAGTGTTCCACAAAGAGCCATTATAATGTCTACGCTTATATCATGTTCCGTATTTCTCACTGATTTGTTCTACAGAGTACAATGTCACTACTCAGTGACATTTCAGTACTACATTGTAATTTTTTTGAACGCCAATTATTGTTTAAATAATTTGTTAACTAATTCATAATATTTTCTCGAAACTACTTCTGTCTAAATATTTTATTATCTTAACCTTTAAATTTTTAAGACAATTTAAATTTCATTTCATTTTAAGTGAACTTAAGAAATGTTCATATGTGGGTACGTAAAAGCATTATTTTTAAATTAATTTTCAAAACCTTTCACCTGTTAAACACTGACAATTTATCACGACTTACTTTCTTCACAAAACTAAACTGATATTGAATCAAATTCCTCCTGAACGTTGACGTATGGAAGACAAAAGTGATCAGTTTTTTACACGTACCCCTGATTTAGAAGGTACAATGGATGAATGAGTCCTTTAAAGGAAATGTAGAAGAAAAACGCCTGTGGCTTACATATATAGCCAATCACTGTCTTCCATGGTCTCTTCTTTCTTCAATCTTTCCACTCATGACAACATTTTCAATTTCTTCCTTCCTTGCGACGTGTCCCAGAAACTCCAGTTGTCTCTTTCTTATGTTAGTTGTTTCCTCTTGCAATCTGCTCTTGACAAAATTCCTTTAGTTGAGGTGTTCCTTAAGAACCACAACTCAGTTCCTTCAATTTTCTTTTTGACACTTGGCAATTTTGACTCATTTTAATGAGTTTGTGTTTTTTCATAATTCATACTAGACGGCACTACGGATTTTTTTTCAGGCTATGTTCGTTTTAGATCAAAGGCACGTGGAGCTAGCTATCTGTTGTGTCTCCTGCGAGGAATCGAACTCCGGATTTTAGCCTTGTAAGTACCCAGACACTGGGCGACACCTCTGGCTTCTGGCACCGTGCTTAATTTAAATTACAAACATATATTGCAAGGTAGAATTTGTCTAGAGGTTGAAAATGTTATAAAAGTTTCTTTTTGCTTTTATTGGTGGAACAATAATAATGATTCTCTTAAACAGGATGAAAGTTTTATTACCTCGTAATACAAGAACGTTGATATATTAGCATTATAACGTTGACTGAAGGCTGTTTACGTCAATTACCAGCCACACATAAAAAAGGGAAAACATTAATTTGCGTTAATTTCAATGCTTTTATGTGCAATCATGAAAAGGTAATAAAAAAAAGACATCTATACACAGACCCAAGTAAACAGTCATCGCTGTGAAGATGTTGTTTTTAACATATATGGTGAAATATTAGAGGTCAGTTTTAGTAAACATCAGTACGTCTTTACACATACAATAACCAAGTCAAGGTCCGGTATGGCCAGGTGGTTAATACACTCGACTAGTAATCTGAAAGTCGTGGGTTTGAATCCCCGTCACACCATACATGCTCGCCCTTTCAGCCATGGGGACGTTATAATATCATGGTCGATCCCACTATTCGTTGATAAAAGAGTAGTTTAAGAGTTGGCGGCGGGTGGTGATGACTAGTGCCTTCCCTCCAGTCTTACACTGCTAAATTATGGACGGCTAGTGCAGATGGCCCTTGAGTAGCTTTGCGCGAAATTTAAAACCAAATCAAGTAAAATAACTTGTCTATATATCAGTAACGTAATAATGTTTCAAAGGGGATTTGGGGACAAATCGTTTGTCGTAATGCCTTATCAAAGTTTATTCGTGTCTCTGGATATTTCCCTTCAGTTTTAATGTTCAAAATTTCATATAACGATTAAAACATTATGAGTATATCAGGATTTTACATACCAATTATGAGGGGCTCTTGGTTGACCCGTTTCCAATTACGTGTCTCAGTTGCAATATTAAAATTTTCAAATACCATTTCTGATGGAGGCTGTAGCAGGTGCCCTAAATATGCCACTGTTTTCTGACCGCATGTGTTGTGTGTTACAAATAAGTGTTATGTTTACTTCAACACCAATATTCAGTTACCATTGTAACACAGGGAAGATTCAAACTTTCTTTTCCCCTTTCCTTTTTGATTATTAAACCTGCCGCCAACTATTGCGATACTCTTGTTAGACCTAAAAATGGATTTGATCATTACTCTTATAACGCACTCAAACCTCAAATTAAGCCGCGCGACATTTTTTTGCAACGTTGTCCTGCTGAAAGATCCAGCCATTTCCACACAAGCGAGGGTCTTCATTCAATAAGGATGCTCTTTCCAACATGCCAATGTAGCCAGCTGCTGTTTGACGCCCCTGGATAACCTGAAGCTCCATTGTTCCACGAAAGGAGAAAGCATCCCAGATCATGATGGAACCTTCTCCATTGTGTCGTGTAGAAAATGTCTCCGGTGGGATATCCTTATCATGCTAGTAACGTTGGAAGCCATCTGGACATCCAGGTTAATTTTTTTTCTCATCAGAAAACAAAACATTCGTCCACTTTTCTACGTCCCATGTTTGGTGCTTCTCAACAAGGTTTAACCGAGCTGTTTCGTGGAGTGGAAGGAGATGTGGCCTTTGAAGACATTTACGGTTTTTAAAGCCTTTCTCTCGTAGATGCCGTCTTATTGTTCTTGAACTGCATTATGCGTCCGTAAGGCCTTAATCTGGCTCGACGATCGGCTGGTGTCTTTCAGAAAACCTGTCGAACACTCCTGCTCAACGCCGGCGAAATTTTCATAGGCCGATCACTTGAAATTCTCGTTTCGTATCGCTCACGATCTGTTAAGAAATTTGCAACAGCATTTTCACTACGCCCAATATCACCAGCACGTTGAGAGAGACCTTGCTTTTGTAGCTCGACAATTCTGTCACGTTCAAACTCTGTCAACTTTTTAGCCTTTCCTATGTTTTTACCCAATGTAACACAGAAGATGTCAGTGGGAGATGTTGACAACGCTAATGCGTGAACAAAAATGACTAAATTTCGTTACGTGTTTACTGATTAACGCTTCATTTCAGTGTGGTTTTAAACTTTTGACCAGCTGGTGTTTAGGCTAATTTCACAGTGTTCACATTTTCCTATTAAATGCTACAAACGTTTTTTATTTTCCCTTTTCTTATTTTCATCTTTCGAAGCTCTACTCAAATAAATGGTTGAGTCTAACAACGCAAAATCCATATTGTTTCTTTATGTTCATTGGCCTTAGAATTTTGGACAGCAGTGTATATACACTGCTGAAGCAACGTCAGTACAAGAACTGTTCGTCAGAAGCTTCAAGAAATGGGTTTCCATGGCCGAGCAACCGCAAACAAGCCTAAGATCACCATGCTCAATGCCAAGTGTCGGCTGGAGTGGTATAAAGGACACCGCCATTGAACCCTGGGGCAGTGGAAACGCGTTCTCTGGAGTGATGAATCACGCTTCACTATCTGGCAGTCTGACGGACGAATCTGGGTTGGGCCAATGCCAAGAGAACGCTACCTGAATGCATAGTGCCAACTGTAAATTTTTATGGAGGTGGAATAATGGTCTGGGGCTGTGTTTTCATAATTTGGGCTAGGTTCTTTAGTTCCAGTGAAGGGGAAATCTTAATGCTACAGCATACAAAGACATTCTAGAGAATTGTGTGCTTCCAACTTCGTGGCAATAGTTTGGAAAAGGCCCTTTTTTTGTTTCAGCATGACAATGTTCCCCGTACACAAAGCGAGGTCCATGAAGAAATGATTGCCGAGGTTGTTGTGAAGGAACTTGACTTGCCTGTATAGAGCCCTAACTTCAACCCCATCGAATACCTTTGGGATAGATTGGAACGCCGACTGCTAGCCAGGCATTCTTACCCGATCTCACTAATGCTCTTGTGGCTGAATAGGAGCGAATCCCAGCAGCCATGTTCCAAAATCTAGTGAACAACCTTCCCAGAAGAGTGGAGGCTGTTACAGCATCACAGTGGGGACCAACGCCATATTAATACCCATGCTTTTGGAATGAGATGTTCAGCAAGCACATATGGGTGTGGCGGTCGGGTGTCTGCATACTTTAGGACATGTAGTGTATATATATATAGATAGAATAATCTAATTATACTTAGTTCTCCATTGAATTACATTTATTTCTTTGTTGTCGACCCTTTTATCATTTTTTTAAGTACGTCTTTACCATTTTATCACCTTTTATAAGTACGTCTTTACCATTTTATCACCTTTTATAAGTAGGTCATTACCCTTTTATCATCTTTCATAAGTCGTTACCCTTTTGTCATCTTTTATAAGTAGATCATTACCCTTTTATCATCATTTATAAGTAAGTCATTTCCATTTTATCATCTTTTATAAGTAGGTCATTACCCTTTTATCATTTTTTATGAGTAAGTCATTACCCATTTATCATTTTTTATGAGTAAGTCGTTACCCTTTTGTCATCTTTTATAAGTAAGTCATTACCTTTTTATCATCTTTTATGAGTAAGTCATTACCCTTTTACCATCTTTTATGAGTAAGTCATTACCCTTTTATCATCTTTTATAAATAAGTCATTTCCATTTTATCATCTTTTATAAGTAGGTCATTACCCTTTTATCATTTTTTATGAGTAATCATTACCCTTTTATCATCTTTATAAGTAAGTTATTTCCATTTTATCGTCTTTTATAAGTAGGTCATTACCCTTTATCACCTTTTATAAGTAGGTCATTACCCTTCTTTTCCATTTCTCTTGTTACTATTTTGTATTTAAGTGTCATTTTAATGAAATGTATTTATTATTTTTATGGATATGTCATTTATCTTCAATATTTTTGTATGAACATACCATTTATCTTCAATATATTTTTATGGATATGTCATTTATCTTCAATATTTTTGTATGAACATACCATTTATCTTCAATATATTTGTATGAACATACCATTTATCTTCAATATATTTGTATGAACATACCATTTATCTTCAATATGTTTGTATGATCATGCCATTTATCTTCAATATATTTGTATGAACATACCATTTCTCTTCAATATGTTTGTATGATCATGCCATTTATCTTCAATATTTTTGTATGAACATACCATTTCTCTTCAATATGTTTGTATGATCATGCCATTTATCTTCAATATATTTATATGATCATACCAATTCTCTTCAATTTGCTTCTTACTCTTCACCCCAGTGGTTCACCGAAGAGTATGGAGACTCATAACACTGAATATCTGGTTTTGATACCCGCCACGCAAAATTTGTTTATTCTGTAACTTTACGTAACAAACATTTTCATTCCCCTAAATACGTCATCCCTTATATTTTGAACATCACATCCAGCTTTTACAAAAATTCTGGTTTTTTAAAATTCAGATCAAACAATTTCTTTCAAATAATATAATCGTACTTGACAAGAATGTGGTTTGAAGTAACTTACTGACAGCAATCTCTTGTGGACACCAGTAATAAAAAGCAATTTAACTTGTGATTTGTCGTCTGAAATTGATTTCAGATAATCACACCAGAAGGTGCATAATGCTTTCGTTAAAAACTTATTTTCGTACTTACGTATCAGAGATTGATTTCGAGTTACCTTCGCGAGATATCCACGAACATTTTTTTTTCTCGACAAATTAGATAGAGATTTTATGGCCCTAAAAGTTTCGTTTGGGAAGATCTTTCTAAAAATGAGAAACAATTTCATGGTCCTGCAAGTTTCGTTTCTGAAATGCTTTTTGAATGTGGCAAAATAACATTCTGATATCCAAAGTGTCAGATCACATTTATTCAGAAGAAAGAAACAATTGTGAATCGTGTACTTCCGTTTTGGATTTGAATCTTGGACCCTTCCGTTGCAGATGTAAATCATGGACTTCCGTTCACTGTGTTTTTTTTTTGTATCTCAAAGGCTCAAAGATTTGTTTGTTTGTTTGTTTGTCATTAAGCACACAGCTACAGAATGGGGTATCTGTACTCTTTTTATCACGGGTATCGAAACCCAGTTTTTAGAGTATAAGTTCGCAGACATACCGCTGTGGAAAATAAAATTGCAAATATTCTGTTACTAAAAACGCTATTAAAATTTAAATTTTTTCTTTAGTTCAAAACTAGGTTTAAACCGGTTATAGATACATAAATTCCAATCACAGGGCCTACGAAATTATCGCAAAGTTTCATTTTCTTCTTACATTTAAAATTGTTTATGGTGCACAGATACTTTTATCCGTCAGATGGCACTGATTACACAACTCTATTTTTAATTTAATATTTTAAAACGAATAACAGTTTTGGTTATATTAAATATTAATTTAAATTAAAAACACCCAGGAAGAAAACTGAATACTACCTCTGTCTATACGCAGTTATTAACTTATTTCCCAAAGGAAAATCAAACCAGAAGTTTCATTTACGTCATATTGACAAAACACTATAACAATCAAACAGGCCTGCAATTGTTTTACTGTCTTGAAATTTTTACTCCATCACGTGCAGGTTTTTCATAAAACTTCTAATGTGATTTTACAAAAGTGAATCGTTTTCATTGAAATCGAGTCACATTTTGTATGCTTAAAATGTTGACAACCTTTGGCTATAGATTTCTCTAGATCAACCGCAACGTGAGACTCTTATCGATCGTTCTAGAACCCAAACATAGAAAAAAAGAAATCTTCACTGTGGTAAGCGAAATAATAAGTTGATCTCAGTGAGTTTTTCTTCCTGGTTTGTAAAAAAATCCTTACGTGACAGAGAAAGAAAATAATATCATTTTCTATCTTTTTTGTAGCTGAATTATGAAAGATCCACCATTAAAACAAAAACAACTTTTATGAAATTTAAATTCGCAGGCCTGTATTATCGATATTTTAATTCATTAACTAACCTAGAATACTATAGTTTAGGCTTGTTATATGTATAAAAGGGGACTTATTCGTTCTCCTGCTCAGACTCTGAATCTTTAAATTCATGGTTCGCGTACCGTTGCTGTGGGACTAAACGTCATTCGTACTTTGGAGCAGTAGATGCGTTATGGGAGTGATGTCAAATCCCACTACATGTATTAGGTCATAAGAGAGTAACCCAAACAAAAATTTCTGTTTAGGGTGTCCCAAATGGAACTCGAATTTGAGTGCATGTGAATTCCCATTTAACTTCACATAATTACGCAAAAACGTCATAATTTGTCCCTCTATGGCAATTGGAAGTAAATGAATATTTCATAAAAAAATTATTAATTATTTTATTGATGGTACTTGTACTGTCTATACCATATAAAATATTATTATTGATTTTTGTTATAAGCAAGATAATTACTATTTTTAGATAAATATGTAACCTAAAAATATAAAGATGGATCATTCAAACCTAGACATTCACAGAGAAAAGAAATGTTCCTCCTAGACCACCCTATAGCCCAGTTACCACAAAAAAGATTGCCAACTCTAGGTTTTGTCATTATGCTCAAAAACTGAAGTACAAGTCAATCAAAGAGAAAACTTCCTGTCCACAAGCACGCAATTCAAATTATCTGATCTGTCAAGGCAAAGATGGTTGTTGTGAATCAACCATAGGTAATTCTATGTTTTGTCTTGTAAAGGAAATAATAGTTATTTGGGAGTTGCCAGGATTTGGAACCAGTTTTATGTTGTCTGGAAAAGCAGTCAGAAACAAAACTGAAAACTCCTTTGAAAAGTTTAAGGATCTTTAAAGAAGTAAGACACTGTACTGGAAAAAAGAGACATTTTCTCAGAAAACTCTCGTATTCCTGGATAAAGCAGACGAAGTATTTGACATTGGAACCAAAGATATAGTTCAAATAATAAACACAAATGACAAGTTCAGATCCAATGAAGATAAGGAAGGAGACATTCTTTTTTTACAAGCTAGCAGAGAGGGAAAAGTAGCAATGTTGGAATGTAACCAAACATTCCAGGAGAAGATCAAAAACAGTAAAAAAAATAATAAAAATCTTGGAGGAAAGGATGAAACACGAGAAAACATCAAGTCTAATTCTTGTAAGTGAAGAAAATCATGATGATGACCAGACAAAAGATGATGATGTCTCACTTGATGAAAATAAAAGTACTGGTGAAAGAGGAAGCTCAAGTAAAGAATGTTCTTCTCCTAATAAACAAGGTATAAATCTAGTAATAATGAAAAGAGGTAGTTCAAGTAAAGAATGTTCTTCTCCTAATAAACAAGGTATAAATCTAGTAATAATGAAAAGAGGTAGTTCAAGTAAAGAATGTTCTTCTCCTAATAAACAAGGTATAAATCTAGTAATAATGAAAAGAGGTAGTTCAAGTAAAGAATGTTCTTCTCCTAATAAACAAGGTATAAATCTAGTAATAATGAAAAGAGGTAGTTCAAATAAAGAATGTTCTTCTCCCTAATAAACAAGGTATAAATCTAGTAATAATGAAAAGAGGTAGTTCAAGTAAAGAATGTTCTTCTCCTAATAAACAAGGTATAAATCTAGTAATAATGAAAAGAGGTAGTTCAAGTAAAGAATGTTCTTCTCCTAATAAACAAGGTGTAAATCTAGTAATAATGATAAAATAATTTCGGAGACCACTATCAGTTAGCTCTTGGAACATGTCCTGATTACCACTTATGCTGGAACAAGGGTGCAGCCTACCTTGGAATCCAGTGGAGGTGATATTAATAATGCCATTCTTTCTTTGTGAACCTGACGATGACCGAAGAAGGTCGAAACGTTGTTCGCTCTTCTATGTAAAGTGTTTTCTCAGCCCAAACGAGCCGTTTTTGCATATAAATTTCTCAACAAGTGGGTTTCTCGTCATCACTGAATGTGCGAAACTAACATTATGAAATACAATTTTACACATAAACAACAAGAATGTTGTTTTGATTTGAGCCCGTGATCCTCAAGTTGTGAGCCGAGTGCTCCGACCACCAAGTTGTGTTAGGCCTACAACAAAAAAGTCGCTTGAATAAAACGGTAAAGATTTTCCAAAGTGGCATTGATGATAACGAAAAGTTGATACTGTTTATATAAGAAACTTACACATTTAAACCAATCACCATAAAAGGTCTTTTCAGTAATAAACCAAATAATGGTTGTTGTGGAAAAAGCTGTTAATCCCAGTAAATAAGCTAACTTAACAGGATCAGACTAAACAGACCCCTATGATATAATTACACACGATGATTTCTGTTGGCACTTTTATGCCTAATAATACATGTGTAATTCATGTCTGGTTTTGACATTTGATAACATTATATAATATTTCTTTGTAACACTTTTAATCTAATAATATACGTGTAATTTATGGCTGGTTTTGACACTTGATAACATTATATAATATTTTTTGTAAGACTTTTAACCTAATAATATACGTGTAATTCATGGCTGTTTTTGATACTTGATAACGTTACATAACATTTCTTTGCATCACTTTTAACCTAATAATATACGTGCAATTCAGCTAGTTTTTATACTTAAAGTGAATGTACGATCTACGTTTAAAGAAGAAAAAACTGATTTATCTGTTTCGTACGCCCTAATTACGAACAAACAACCAAACCCTCAAGGTACTGACTTTCTAACAGAAATCAACAATATAGCTCATTAACAATATAGATGCTATTTTTTGTTTTACGGGTGGTAAATGTGTTATAAGTGAACTTGTAACTAACTTTCAAGGATTCCCCCAGGCCATTACGTGTACGTATTATTATTATTTTTAATATTTGAAAACCTGATCAGGATGAAATGGTAATTTTAGGGTTAACCAAATTTTACAGGTGTACTGAATACAATCAACTAACCTTTCCACACTCATAGCTGTCAACGTCAGCACTGAACAAATGGACGACACGTTCTGGATGTAGTAGACTAATTTGCAACAGACTACTCCCAAAGTCCAGGAGTACGAGAAGAGTTTAACATACTGCAATCAACAAAAAAACGTTCATTAGTACTGACAAGTCAAAACACAGCCTAATCTAAATACGAATGATATGAAAACTAGAGATATTTGAAAGAAGGAGAATTGTAATGAAAACACGTTTTTATTCAGTTTTGTTTGTTTGTTGGTTTTTGAATTTCGCACAAAGCTTCTCGAGGGCTATCTGTGCTAGCCGTCCCTAATTTAGCAGTGTAAGACTAGAGGGAAGGCAGCTAGTCATCACCACCCACCGCCAACTCTTGGGCTACTTTTTTACCAACGAATAGTGGGATTGACCGTAACATTATAACGCGCCCACGGCTGAAAGGACGAGCATGTTTGGCGCGACGGGAATGCGAACCCGCGACCCTCAGATTACGAGTCGCACGCCTTAACACACCTGGCCATGCCGGGCCTCATTCAGTTTTGGTCGGTGGAATATGGGGCCCAGCATGGCCAGGTGTGTTAAGGCGTTCGACTTGTAATCTGAAGGTCGCGGGTTCGAATTCCCGTCGCACCAAACGTGCTCGCCCTTTCAGCCGTGGGGGCGTTATAATGCGACGGTCAATCCAACTATTCGTTAGTAAAAGAAGAGTAGCCCAACAGTTGGCGGTGGGTGGTAATGACTAGCTACCTTCCCTCTAGTCTTAAACTGCTAAATTATGGACGGCTAGCGCAGATAGCCCTCGTGTAGCTTTGCGCAAAATTAAAAAAAACACAAAAACCTCAGTGTTACAGCGGTATGCTTACGCACTTACAACGTCAGAAATCCGGTTTCGATACCCGTAGTGGGCAAAGAACAACTAGCTCACTGTATAGCTTTGTCTTTAATCACAAACAAAATAGTCTCAGTAGCTTGAAAGGAAAAAATGTGTAAATACATAATACGTAACTACTCGTTTCTAGAGCAAAGCTCACTCATTAATTTAAAGAAAAAAAATTGAAAACGTAATTATATCCCAGTCATGGCCTGAAAACAAACAACACTACAAAATTACAAAAAGCAAAAAAGACAACCCTTTTCATTTGCACCGGCTCTGTTTATCTATTCTGTTTAATGTGAAACTGTTATCCTAGTTTCGTCTTAAACGACAGAAAAGACAGAAATATCGAAACCTTACGTTAATTAAACCATACGTTACTTGTCACGGTGAAAAGAAACTTCTTCCGCGTCTTAATGAAGTCATAAGAAGTGAACTACATTTTGCATTTTAAGATAGTTCACTAAGAAATGCTGACGGTATGGTTCCTGTAACGAGAACAATCACTTTAATAATACCAAACGACTTGACAAACGAGCCAACTTCGAATTATGGGTGATTGCATCGACAGAATTTTAAAACCAAGTACAGCATCTGGACAATACACAGTTGTGCAGAGTATTACACATTATGTTTGCTCCTATTCGAATTGAGTCTGATGTATCTTGCATGTAAAGGGAATGCGCCGTACAATTGAACTAAAACCGCTCATAAGGTCTAGCTCATAATGTTATATTATTACACAGGCTCCGTTTGTTTAGGCTAAGGACATTATAAACAGTAAAATATTATAGTACAGTTAATATTGACACTGATCGGATTAAAAACATGAGCTACCACTTATCGAAGATAGCGCCTAATCATGAAATAGTTGCTGTCTCAAACCCCACTGGTCAGTTCTCGAGTACAATCTATTAGATTGAACTTCATAAGAACTTATAACGCTTTAAGGCACATGTCAAGACAAGAACCTCCAGTTAAGTATGGTGAAAAATGATTCTTATCAGAATTACGAAAGGTGTTTGTTTGTTTTGAATTTCGCGCAAAGCTACTCGAGGGCTATCTGCGCTAGCCGTCCCTAATTTAGCAGTGTAAGACTACGGGGATGGCAGGTAGTCATCACCACCCACCGCCAATTCTTGGGCTACTCTTTTACCAACGAATACTGGGATTGATCGTTACATTATAACGCCCTCATGGCTGAAAGGACGAGCATGTATGGGCAACGGGATTCGAACCTGCGACCCTCAGATTACGAATCGAGCGCCTTAACCACCTGGCCATGCCGGACCCAGAAATAACTTCTTTCATTGTTTAGATGATGGATGTTTCTTCGTACTGGCTTGAAGTTGAAATGTATTGAATGTAAACAACACATTACTTGTCACAAGTGCAGTTGAATTCCGCATTAACACGCTTGGCGACGCCGGGCCCCAATTAAGTATAGTGAAAAATAATTATTATCAGAATTACGAAAGGTGACAAGAGATACCGGTAAAATGTAATATGCTTTGGTACGTCCAATAAAAAGTTACGATGAAACCAGAGACTTCGATTTTTCAACCTGTTAAAGACACTTAATTACTGTGTCATCTTGACTGTACGACAACACCAGGGGGCGGGGCAGAAACCTCTAAATGTGGAACTGTTTTTAGAGAAAGAAGAAAAGTAGTGACGAATACATATGGGGGAGCGTGCCCCCCATGAAAATATTTCGTAAATTTCTCCAAAAATCGTACATTTTGAAAGTATATATGGCTAATTTTATTTCTTTTAAATAACTGGAACGTAACAACAACAATATTTCATCCCCACTCTGTAAGCCCGGCATAGCCACGTAGTTAAGACACTCGACTCGTAATCTGAGGGTCGCGGGTTTGAATCCCCGTCACACCAAACATACTCTTTCAGCCGTGGGGGCGTTATAATGTAACGGTCAATCCAACTATTCGTTGGTAAAAGAGTAGCCCAAGATCTGACGGTGGGTGGTGATGACTAGCTGCCTTCCCTCTAGTCTTACACTGCTAAATTAGGGACGACGAACGCAGATAGCCCTCGTGTAGCTTTGCGCGAAATTCAAAAAACCAAACCCCACCCACCCTCTACTTACGAGCATGTACACTTTTTCATTTTTACTCATGAAAAGACCCTCTTGAGCTCAGAACTCCCCGGATATTAGCGACATTTCTTTTATAGGAAATTTAATCAACAAAAATGTTATTATTATTATTATTTTTATCATTACAGGTGCTCTCCACAAACGATCCTTACTAGTCAGGACGCTTAAGTCCATTGTTAGCTCAGCTTGCCTATTATTTGGTATGATTAATTGACCTCTTGAGATAAATTCGATTTTTTTTTATTTTAATGATTGATGACCGAGGTTTCATAAGTGTGATTAAGTCTTTAACATCACAATGAAACAACAAAAAACAAATTTAAATTAAGAGGCTCTTTATAAGTCTACTTTTGACATACATAGGACTATGATATGAAGTTACTTCCATTTATTAAACATCTCTAGAACATAAAATCCATAGATAAAGTTATCGTATTTTATAAAAACAAAAGAGCTAATTTAATGCTCTCTTGACAATAGGATTCTAAGTTTCTTATAAGAGAAATTCATTATTACAATATTTTACGGAGAAATTTTTATGTATAAATCCTGAAAACTGCATTTGTATATTTTTATATATGTATCAGGTCATCCCATACGTAATGTCCGAAAATTTAATAGAGAAAGTGCATCATTATTTCTGTCTTTGTAGAAGGCTTTAATGGCTAGAATATGTAGTACAACGTGTATAAGAATGTTCAGACAAATAAAACAAACTAACCCAACTCCACGTTTTCAGATCATTAATCCAATAAACCCTCAAGAAGATAGATGTATCTAAGGAACACATTAGACATATGATGCTTTATGAGTTTAATAAAGGCAATAGTGCAGCAGAAACTACACGGAACATTCAAGGTGTTTATGGTGCGGAGTCTCTCAATGAAAGAAAATGTTGAAGGTGGTTTCAGAAGTTCAGATCAGGTGACTAGAGCTTAAGTGATTCGCCACATTCAGGTCGTCCTGTTGAGTTTAATGATGACTTGCTGCTGGCTGCACTTGATGAAGATTGTGTTGTAGCAGTTAAAGAACTAACACAGAAGCTTAGTTCAACCCATTTAACAGTTCACCGTCATCTACGACAGCTTGGAAAGGTGTCAAAACTTAGAAAATGGGTCCCCATCATTTGACAGAAGCCAACCTAAGAGCAAGAATGGACATTTGCACTTCTATGCACTCTCGTGAACGTAACACACCTTTTTTGGACACGTTAGTGACTGGATAAGAAAAATGGATATTTTATAAAAATATTAAACGCCGCAGACAACAGCTCAGTGCAGGTAAACTGGTTAAGGCACAGTCCAAAATGGACCTCCACCCTAGGAAAGTCTTGTTAAGCGTTTGGTGGGATATTGTTGGTGTGATCCACTTTGAGTCTCTACCACTCAATATAACGATTATACCGGACTTCTATTGTAAATAGTTAGAGCGCTTGAATATTGCACTGAAAGAAAAGAGGCCTACTTTGATCAATCGTAAAGGTGTTGTGTTACACCAGGATAATGTAGGCTCCATACAACAAGGATCACATCTGTAAAGATTGAAGAGCTAGATTGGGAAAAACTTCCACATCTTCCTTATTCTCCAGACCTTGTCACATCTGATTATCATCTGTTCCGAAGTTTGCAGAACTATCTTGATGGAAAAGAGCTTGGAACACATGAAGATGTCAAAACTACCCTCTCTACATTCTTTACCCCCAAACCCCAAGAATTTTATAGAAGTGACATTCAGAAGCTTGTGAATCGTTGACAGGAAGTAATTAATAATAATGGAACATATTACTGATTAAATAACATTAAGAGTATTTGAAATTCGTTTTCTTTTTCTGAACCTAAAATCCGGCATTATTTTCTTGTCTTTGGTTTCGTTTATTTTGAATTTTTTTCAAAGCTGTATGAGACCTATCTGCATTAGCGGATCCCTAATTTAACAGTTTGTTAACACCACCCACTACCAAATCATGGACCTAATTTAACAGTTACAGAGTCGAGGGACAGTAGTTTGTTGACACCACCCACTAACAACTCATGGACCTAATTTAACAGTTACAGAGTCGAGGGACGGTAGTTTGTTAACACCACCCTCTACCAACTCATGGACCTAATTTAACAGTTACAGAGTCGAGGGACGGTAGTTTGTTAACACCACCCTCTACCAACTCATGGACCTAATTTAACAGTTACAGAGTCGAGGGACGTTAGTTTGTTAACACCACCCACTAACAACTCATGGACCTAATTTAACAGTTACAGAGTCGAGGGACGGTAGTTTGTTAACACCACCCACTACCAACTCATGGACCTAATTTAACAGTTACAGAGTCGAGGGACGGTAGTTTGTTAACACCACCCACTACCAACTCATGGACCTAATTTAACAGTTACAGAGTCGAGGGACGGTAGTTTGTTAACACCACCCACTACCAACTCATGGACCTAATTTAACAGTTACAGAGTCGAGGGACAGTAGTTTGTTAACACCACCCACTACCAATTCATGGACCTAATTTAACAGTTACAGAGTCGAGGGACGGTAGTTTGTTTACACCACCCAATAACAACTCATGGACCTAATTTAACAGTTACAGAGTTGATGGACGGTAGTTTGTTTACACCACCCACTAACAACTCATGGACCTAATTTAACAGTTGCAGAGTCGAGGGACGGTAGTTTGTTAACACCACCCACTACCAACTCATGGACCTAATTTAACAGTTACAGAGTCGAGGGACGGTAGTTTGTTAACACCACCCACTAACAACTCATGGACCTAATTTAACAGTTACAGAGTCGAGGGACGGTAGTTTGTTAACACCACCCACTACCAACTCATGGACCTAATTTAACAGTTGCAGAGTCGAGGGACGGTAGTTTGTTAACACCACCCACTACCAACTCATGGACCTAATTTAACAGTTACAGAGTCGAGGGACGGTAGTTTGTTTACACCACTCACTACCAACTCATGGACTACTCTTTTATCAACGAATAGTGAGATTTATCGTAACATTATAACGCCCATATAGTGAGTGAGCATGTTCGGTGAAGGGGATTCGACCCCGCGACCCTCAGATTATGCGTTAGGCACCCTAACCACCACGTGTTTTGCCTTCAATACAAACGACTGATTTAGTTGAAGGCCTAATTCTCCAAGCACAGTGAAAATTAAACATCTCGTACGTGATACACTGGGTATGAGAGATTTCCTGCTATACAGGATTTAAATTTTTTTTATAGAGTATGAAAGCAAAACCTGTTTCTTTCAGTTTATGATGTCACGTCTTGTACAACGATAATTCTAAATAGCCTCATAACTTTATTCATAGTTGTTAGGAATACTGAGTCTTAGGAACTGGTTCAGGCTTATTTATTAGACTTGGTTTTGTATTACGGTCTAAAAAGATAGAACACATAACTCACCAAAGGACTCGGTTACGAATCACAAATAGTAAGGGGAAGTTTCATCATAAAGAAAGACCTTCATTCCATCTCTAGCTATCATTTTTTCTCTATCTACCAGTATTTCTGAATTTCTAACCAAGCGTTGTGTGTGTGTAAATTCTAGGGTTATGACCTATTAGGCTTACCGCTGAGCAACAAGGGTTAATAGGGACATGCAATGATTCGTTCTCTTTACATTTGGCTTATTTATGGCACTTCTTATGTTTTATCTATCTTATTATTTACTTGCATTTTTCATTTTATTTTTACAAAAAAAATCGAATGTTGATGACCACAGTTTCTCATCAAAACACAAAATTTTTGTTTTTATTGACCACAAAATAAATCGTAATTTTCAGTGGCTTTTTGCAAAGTTGAAAAACAAATATACACACTTTAACCGTGAACTTGTTTAAAATAATGCTTGTTTTGTATGAATTACTTGTAATTCATTAGGTTGTGTTTTACTCAGATATTTCACTTGGATCCCTCAACTGTGCAGAGTGGCTCGTGACCAATATCAAGGCGACTTACCAGAAGCCTTCAATTTAAACGATGATAGGCTGTTAACGAATATGAAAGTTTTTCTCTATATTCATTAATAATTACTTTGACTAATACTAGTTTCCTAATTAGTGAATTCCTAAATACTGACTCTAACAGAAATGTCATTCTTTTATATAGCTTTTTAAGTTCACCAGGTTAAAATAACTTTACTTCACTTATGCTGCTCTCGTCCAGTTCTCTTGTCTTTCCTCTCACTCATAAATACCCCACTCCACCTTAAAAACATTAAAAAGAAGTAATAGAAAAAAAAACCACGGACACTTTAACAACTTCTTACGTAAGGGGACGAAGAGGAACCACAACGTTCCTGAACACCCCAATTGGAGAGAGAACTCTTCTGATTTCTCTCTCTCTAAACTAAACCTCTGCCACGTTAGTTTGCGTAGGTTAAAATAAAAACAAATCGTTTTATAACAAGAAGTACAATGTGTGATAGTTTTTATTATAATTATTTAATTGGTACAGAAATGATGAAAGTAACGGAACTTGAATAAAACATATTCCACATTATCAGTTTAAATAATAATATTTCTAATTACACTTTACCTAAGGTAAGAGTATTTCTAATTACAGTTTACGTGGGTAAGAGTATTTCTAATTACACTTTACGTGGGTAAGATAATTTCTAATTACACTTTACCTAAGGCAAGAGTATTTCTAATTACACTTTACGTGGGTAAGTTAATTTCTAATTACACTTTACCTAAGGTAAGAGTATTTCTAATTACACTTTACGTGGGTAAGATAATTTCTAATTACACTTTACGTGGGTAAGATAATTTCTAATTACACTTTACCTAAGGTAAGAGTATTTCTAATAACACTTTATGTAAGATAAGAGTATTTCTAATAACACTTTACGTAAGGCAAGAGTATTTCTAATTACACTTTACGTGGGTAAGATAATTTCTAATTACACTTTACCTAAGGCAAGAGTATTTCTAATTACACTTTACGTGGGTAAGTTAATTTCTAATTACACTTTACCTAAGGTAAGAGTATTTCTAATTACACTTTACGTGGGTAAGATAATTTCTAATTACACTTTACCTAAGGTAAGAGTATTTCTAATAACACTTTACGTAAGGTAAGAGTATTTCTAATAACACTTTACGTAAGGCAAGAGTATTTCTAATTACACTTTACGTGGGTAAGATAATTTCTAATTATACTTTACCCAAGGTAAGAGTATTTCTAATTATACTTTACCTAAGGTAAGAGTATTTCCAATTACACTTTACGTGGGTAATATAATTTCTAATTACACTTTACCTAAGGCAAGAGTATTTCTAATTACACTTTACGTGGGTAAAAGTATTTCTAATAACACTTTACGTAAGGTAAAAGTATATTTCTAATTACCCTTTACGGAAGATAAGAGTATTTCTAATAACACTTTACGTAAGGTAAAAGTATTTCTAATTACACTTTAAGTTAAATAACTGTTTTTTTTTGCGGCGGGGATTCGAACCCGAGAACCTGAGATTACGAGTCGAACGACTTCATTCCCCTAGCCATGTCGGGCCATACCTCAGTACACGTGCTATAAAAGTGTAAATAACCGTACCAGCCGTTCTGAGGTATATTACTATTGTCATGCATCGAGGCTGGCTCTTCACAGAAATAATGGTAATTTTGTCATTTATGGATATTCATCGCCAATATTGGCATATCCGGTGAAATAATGGTCATGTTGTCATTAATTATTTGATCGTTAGGGAAATAGTGAAAGTAAAGGAACTTGAATAAAAATATTCCACATTACAAATTTAATTAATGAACATTCATCGCCAATATTGGCATATCCGGTGAAGTATTGGTCGTTCTGTCACTTATGGACATTCATCATCGACATTGGGATAGTCGGTGAGATAATGGTCATTCTTGAACATTCTTGGACATTCATCGTAAACATTAACATATACGGTGTGCTAATAGTCATTCTGTAAATTTTGGACAATCATCGTAAACATTAACATATCCGGTGTGCTAATAGTCATTCTGTAAATCTTGGACAATCATCGTAAACATTAACATATCCGGTGTGCTAATAGTCATTCTGTAAATCTTGGACAATCATCGTATACATTAACATAACCGGTGTGCTAATAGTCATTCTGTAAATCTTGGACTTTCATCATCAACATTAACATATCCGGTGTGCTAATAGTCATTCTGTAAATTTTGGACAATCATCGTAAACATTAACATATCCGGTGTGCTAATAGTCATTCTGTAAATCTTGGACAATCATCGTAAACATTAACATATCCGGTGTGCTAATAATCATTCTGTAAATCTTGGACAATCATCGTAAACATTAACATAACCGGTGTGCTAATAGTCATTCTGTAAATCTTGGACAATCATCGTAAACATTAACATATCCGGTGTGCTAATAGCCATTCTGTAAATCTTGGACAATCATCGTAAACATTAACATAACCGGTGTGCTAATAGTCATTCTGTAAATCTTGGACAATCATCGTAAACATTAACATATCCGGTGTGCTAATAATCATTCTGTAAATCTTGGACAATCATCGTAAACATTAACATAACCGGTGTGCTAATAGTCATTCTGTAAATCTTGGACAATCATCGTAAACATTAACATATCCGGTGTGCTAATAGCCATTCTGTAAATCTTGGACAATCATCGTAAACATTAACATAACCGGTGTGCTAATAGTCATTCTGTAAATCTTGGACAATCATCGTAAACATTAACATATCCGGTGTGCTAATAGTCATTCTGTAAATCTTGGACAATCATCGTAAACATTAACATATCCGGTGTGCTAATAGTCATTCTGTAAATCTTGGACAATCATCGTAAACATTAACATATTCGGTGTGCTAATAGTCATTCTGTAAATCTTGGACAATCATCATCAACATTAACATATCCGGTGTGCTAATAGTCATTCTGTAAATCTTGGACAATCATCGTAAACATTAACATATCCGGTGTGCTAATAGCCATTCTGTAAATCTTGGACTTTCATCATCAACATTAACATATTCGGTGTGCTAATAGTCATTCTCTAAATCTTGGACAATCATCATCAACATTAACATATCCGGTGTGCTAATAGCCATTCTGTAAATCTTGGACTTTCATCATCAACATTAACATATTCGGTGTGCTAATAGTCATTCTGTAAATCTTGGACAATCATCATCAACATTAACATATCCGGTGTGCTAATAGTCATTCTGTAAATCTTGGACTTTCATCATCAACATTAACATATTCGGTGTGCTAATAGTCATTCTGTAAATGTTGGACAATCATCATCAACATTAACATATCCGGTGTGCTAATAGTCATTCTGTAAATCTTGGACTTTCATCATCAACATTAACATATCCGGTGTGCTAATAGTCATTCTGTAAATTTTGGACTTTCATCATCAACATTAACAACATTTGTGGACAACCTGCGGAAGTTACTTAAATCACAATATATGAGTAAGTTTAAGTAATGAAGCACAAGGATATGCAATAGGTTTGTGAGATCTAGTTCCGAATGACATTTAATATGATTTAGTTCCGACTGACGTTTAGTGAGATCTGGTTCCGAGTAACATTTAATATGATTTAGTTCCGAGTGACGTTTAGTGAGATCCAGTTCCGAATGACACTTAACATGATTTAGTTCCAAGTAACGTTTAGTGAGGTCTAGTTCCAAATGAAATTTGATATGATTTAGTATCGAGTGACGTTTAGTGAGGTCTTGTTCCGAATGACTTTTTAATATGATTTAGTTCCGAGTGACGTTTAGTGAGATCTAGTTCCGAATGACATTTAATATGATTTAGTTCCGAGTGACGTTTAGTGAGATCTGGTTCCGAGTAACATTTAATATGATTTAGTTCCGAGTGACGTTTAGTGAGATCCAGTTCCGAATGACACTTAACATGATTTAGTTCCAAGTAACGTTTAGTGAGGTCTTGTTCCGAATGAAATTTAATATGATTTAGTTCCGAGTGACGTTTAGTGAGATCTAGCTCCAAATGACTTTTTAATATGATTTAGTTCCGAGTGACGTTTAGTGAGATCCAGTTCCGAATGACACTTAACATGATTTAATTCCAAGTAACGTTTAGTGAGGTCTAGTTCCAAATGAAATTTAATATGATTTAGTATCGAGTGACGTTTAGTGAGGTCTTGTTCCGAATGAAATTTAATATGATTTAGTTCCGAGTGACGTTTAGTGAGATCTAGCTCCAAATGACTTTTTAATATGATTTAGTTCCGAGTGACGTTTAGTGAGATCTTGTTCCGAATGAAATTTAATATGATTTAGTTCCGAGTGACGTTTAGTGAGATCCAGCTCCAAATGACATTTAATATGATTTTGTTCCGAGTGACGTTTTACAATTAAGCCCTGTAAAACTTCATGCAAGAAAGCATTAATAGATGACATATTTTTCATTTGGATGTCCAGTCTTTAATCACTTAAAGTATTTATTTTATATGAAAACACTTTTCCCAAAACAATCAAATTTACCATTAATTACTGTACTAACCAATCAACTTTTTCGATGCCATAGTACCTTCCCTATTAAGACTGTTTTCCTGTTGGCACTGAAATGGAACATTACCTACAGATAAATGTTTAGGATAAAGAAAATTTGTTCAGATGAAACACTCGACAAACTCGGTTTCTAGCGTTGTAAGTCCATAAACTTTTCCGCTGTGCCACTATTGGGTACAATATTTGATCAAAGTTTGAGCGTGTCCTTTAAGAAATGGTCAATTACTGGACCAGCGGTCACCAAACTTTTCGTGTACCCTACTGCCCCCCAAGGAGTGAGAAATAAGAGAAGCTGCGCGCGAGTCTGTCCCCCCTCAACCCTGTGTCTTCTTTGTACGCGCGCGCCATCTAGTATTATATATTGTCTTTCTTCCAGTAATCGAAGTAAGTTAAACCTATTTCTGTTTGAGAAAAACATAAATAAATAAACCTTGCGAGTTTCAGAAGAAGAAGAAAAAAATCTCGTCTTGTAGCAGTAGCTATCATAATTCATGGTAAAAATACACAATTGATACAATACGAATTTATCTTTATTTGTGTTCTTTCAATTTCAAAATACGTAATGTAGTATTGATCTCCTAGGTTTCACCTCGTGGGCAATGATAAGGTTACAAATACAACAAACATCCCAAAGCAGCTTTACTCTAAAGGAGAGCATACCTATATACATAAACATGCTCTGCTGTATGATAAAATTAGAAATTTAAAACACCGTCTCGTTTAAAAACTACTAAACATCGAGAACGTTTGTAGCCATTTTGCCGAAGCGTTGACCACGTATCTCTCTTTTCCTTACAATGTTTTTTGTTTCTTTTTTCACTGACGCAAAAAAACGGCAAAAGATTGTTGAAAGCTGTTCTCGAAGATTCTATTCGTGACCTGCTTGATTCAGTCTGTGTGTATCTTTACATGACAACTTCTATTTTCCTTTAACCCCGGCCCGGCATGGCCACGGGTGTGTGATCCTGGATAAATAGTGGTAGCATTTATGTTTTGTTTCGCAGAAAACTCCAGTTTGCAATAAACAAAAAACTTTATGTGGGTTTGAGTAACATTCAGATCCATTTCATGATTTTTTTACTTTATAAAATTTTTGTGCGTATCGTGTAAAATGTTGAACTGATAGACTAGAGGAAGAAGGCTATTTTATTTTTTAGTAGCTGAATAGGTTTATCTATAACTCATTCGTATTTTCACAGTGCAGAGCACGTTTTTGAGATATTGGGATTCCACAAGATACGGTTTGAATATATTTAGAAATGTTAAACATTGTACTTATATGTTTTGTCTAACACTTAAAAAATTAAAATGGCACACCTGGATCGTGCGTCTCTTGGCGCGAGAAAGATATTAAGAAAGTAAATAAACTAAACAAGTAAAGTAAATAAAAAAATGCTATTTTCGTGGAGTGATTGACGAAAACGGTTCATTTGTTCTTAAATCCAACTCTACGCAATGATCTACCTAAGCTGTGCTCACCCTGGATATTGAAACCGGGTTTTTAGCGTTATAAGTCTACAGACTTATCGCTCAACCCTTAGGGGGCCACGAAACCAGAAAATACTTTACTGACGTCACTTGTAAACTCTTGTGCTACTATTATATATAAAACCAGAAAGCAAAACATTCTAAACGCTGACCTCTGTTTTCTGCAGGTCCCAAGTAATGAGCTAGCCGTTTTAAGTTACTTTGTTATCATGGCCAGGGAGGTTAAGGCATTCGATTCGTAATTTGGGGGTCGCGGGTTCGAATCCCCGGCCCCACAAAACGTGCTCGCCCATTCACCCGTAGGGCGTTGTAATATAACGATCAATCCCACTATTCGTTGGTAAAAGAGTAGCCCAAGAGTTGGCGGTGGGTGGTGATGACTAGCTGCCTTCCCTCTAGTCTTGCACTGCTAAATAAGGGACGACTAGCGCAGATAGCCCTCATGTAGTTTTGCGCGAAATTCAAAAACAAACAAACCTTTAACCCTTTCTGTGTAAGAATTTTTTAATGTAAAACAAGTCAGATTTTTATTTTGTTTTGATATTCTGTTGTAATGCAAGATAACACGCGAAGAAATTCGGAGAAACAATAAGAAAAAAGGCTAGAAATGGTTCACTCAAATTAACTCAGACAAATGTGTGTGTGTTTTGTTTTAATATTGAGGGCACCCGAATGGTATTGGGTAAATCACTAAAGGCGCGATTTATCGAAGTTGTAAAATATTTGTATAAACGTAATTTATGACAATCTTACTGTGGCAAAACAGCTTATTAATTATTTGTATAAGTTGGATAAAAATAAGTAGGAGACAAACCAAGTTTAATTCCATGAAAACTGTAAAACGGAACCACATCGATAAATTCTAAATATCAAATGTTTTCTCTTTTTGTATCCCGCCCTTGACGTCCGCTGGAATAGCAGTAAGTCTACGGATTTACAACGCTAAAATCAAGGGTTCGATTCGCTTTGGTGAACACAGCAGATAGCCCGATATGGCTTTGTTGTAAGAAAAACACAAGCACACCGTCTCCCACCCTCTGAACCGGCATGGCCCAAGAGTTGGCGATGACTAGCTGCCTTCTCTCTAGTCTTACACTACTAAATTAGGGACGGCTATCTATGCTAGCCGTCCCTAATGCGCGAAATTCGAGAAACAAAACCAACAAATCCCCCCCCTCTAACGGTGATAAAATTCCATCATTCATGTTGTTGTTGCTTTTGTCTATTTTAGATCAAAGCCGCGGTGGGTTGTTTGTTGTGTCAACCGCGTGGAATCGAACTGCTGATTTTAAGCGTTATAAGTCCATAGATATACAGCTGTTCCGCTAGGGGACTCTAGCATTCAAATCCCAATTAAATCATAAAAATTTGTCGTAGATAGCATTTTAAAAATTCTTTCCTTTATTCTTTGTATCCCATATCGTGGTATAACGTATCACAATATTAATATATTCGTACTGTCTACAGAAAATGTCTTTAAAACTAGTGTGAAAGAATGATGCAGTTTAAGCTAAAGTAGTGAAATATAAAAATGTATTTTCTGTTGTTTTTATTTTAAATTAAAGTTTTAACCACCCAAACACAGTCCGTCTTTGTTGTCTGTTGCTTTTTATTTTTTCACTTTTCTTATTCGCTCTACTTGTGTTATTTTGGCAAACCTTACTCACAGTCACTCTTTTTACTTCATATTAAGGTGTAGGTGTTGTGTGCAAAGACGCCAAACTGTCTTAAAAGGTGGATAGCAAGTTACGTTCTAGTTGCTAATCGATTTTATAAATCACTTCCTGAGTGGAAAAATTGCTTAAATATTATAATTCTTCAAGATTTTCAAATATCCGTAAATCCATAGCCAGATAAATTGTATATGTTTTGTTTTCTAAAGCGAGTTTTAATGCAATAAACAAGACAAGTTTACGTTTTGTGAGAATCGATAATCTGACAAAAAGCAGTTTTCTCAGAGAATACATATTAAGCCTACCTTTATAGTTTTGTTTGCGGCATAAGCCTTTATGAGAAATCGTCGGATTGTAAAATGGATAAAACTACATTTATTGTTTCCACCCCCATATAAGAAGGATGGCGGGAAATATTTCTCACGTTTCCTTGGCGATCGTCGCTTACGATTCTTATCTATGGTATTGGCGACATTAGAGGGCGCTCTTGGTCACTCTTCAAAATTAAATCACGCGTGTTTTAAATGCTATTTTAGATACTGTTTTTTTATTTTTTATATCTTTATCATTTCTGTAAAGAGACAACTTAAAAACCTTTGAGCATTACACTTGCTTTAATGTATTAAACATAATGATGATATAAAAAATAATAAAACATGCTAGTATTATGGAATGATTTTTAAGATGTATTAGTTATTAATGTCGCGGTTTTGGGTGCGTTAAAAGAGTGACAAACATAGACCATTGCTCTATTAGAGTAGACTAAAAATTTAGAAATACGAGGGCTGTTCAAAAAATACGCGGACTGTTTGAATGGCGCGGCTCCAGTTGGTTCCAGAGGAATCCGCTTGGTGTCGCAAGGTTTGCACAGATCAGCTGATTACGACGCCATTTCCCGATTGCAGATATCTTCATTTGTATATTAGCTACGTGGTTTTAAGTGAAGTGCGATTTTTTCGTTTGGCGGATTTCAGAATGAATGACCTGAAGGAGCAACGACTTGCTGTGAAATTTTGTGTTAAACTTGGAAAATCTGCGACTGAAACTTTTGCTATGCTTAACACGGCTTACGGTAATGTTGCTATGAAGTGTACGGCATGTTTCAAGTGGCATGAACGTTTTAAGGATGGTCGACAGTCCATTGAAGATGATGAGCGTCCTGGACGTCTTTCCACGTCAACTGACGACCCACACGTCGACAAAATCAACACCCTGGTGCGGGCAAATCGACGTCTGACTGTCAGGGAGCTTGCTGAAGAGTGTGGGATATCAGTTGGATCTTGTTACGAGATTTTGACCGAAAAATTGAAGATGCACCGCATTGCTGCGAAATTCAGCTCTCAAAGCTCGTGAGTTTTTGGCCAAACACTCGATCACTGTTCTTTCCCACCCACCTTACTCACCTGACCTTGCTCCTTGCGATTTTTTCTTGTTCCCCAAACCCAAAAGACCCTTGAAAGGAAGAAGATTTGAGACGATTCCCGAGATTAAGGCAAATACGACGAAGGAGCTGGAGGACATTACAAAAGAAGCGTACCAGGACTGTTTCAACAAGTGGAAACACCGTTGGGATAAGTGTGTGCGTTGGGGAGGAGAGTACTTTGAAGGGGTCCCAGACCTGTAACTTCTAAATAAAGTACATCTGTTTTATGACGTCAGTCCGCGTATTTTTTTAACAGACCTCGTAGGTGGTGTCGACAAGTTCCCTTTTTTTTATCTCTTTCTCTACCCTAACCTGACGATTGAGAACAAGGGACAGCTAGCGCAGGTAGCCCTCGAGTAACTTGGCGCGAAATTCAACAAAAAAAAAACCAATGAAAGACCAATGAGGAGATTCTTGGTGAGAGTAAGCTGACAGATAGACGTGTGTTCGCAGGCTTTACAGAGAAAAGGTATAGAAAAAACTTGTATTCATATACGTGCGAGTATCACATTCACCTACCTGAGCAAAGACAAACCACTGCACCCACAAGATAAAAAGAAATACCTACATTAAAAGAGAAGCACCAGCTGAAGGAAAAGGATAAAAGAAAGAACCAACTAGGCCGAGGAAAGTGCGGGTCGCTAAAGAAAAAGCGATGCCGACCAGTAAGTCTGGAAACTCAACGATGACTCCTGAAAAAGATGGAACATCAACTTCTAGTGGCCAAAAAAATAAACTAGGTAAGCCTAGTTCGTTTGGTGGCAAAAAAAAAACTGGAATTAATCTCTAGCACAGATAAAAACTCCCCGTTATTGGCTCTGTGTAATGTAACCAAAGCTAAATTAACTTCTATAGAATACGATAAAGAAACTAATGGAAGGAAAAACAGAAAACCAAAAAGAAAAATCGTAAAACTAAGTAATTCTAGTGGAAATGAAGATGAAGGAGAATAAATTTCTTATACCTACAATTCCTTCCTCCACTAATGATAATACTAATTCAAATGTTGTTAATAACTCAAACAAACCCTTGGATGTTGGTAACAATGAAACAGGACCCGGCATGGCCAAGTGTGTTAAGGCATGCGACTCGTAATCTGAAGGTCGCGGGTTCGCATCCCGGTCGCGCCAAACATGCTCGCCCTCCCAGCCGTGGGGGCGTTATAATGTGACGGTCAATCCCACTACTCGTTGGTAAAAGAGTAGCCCAAGAGTTGGCGGTGGGTGGTGATGACTAGCTGCCTTCCCTCTAGTCTTACACTGCTAAATTAGGGACGGCTAGCACAGATAGCCCTCGAGTCGCTTTGTGCGAAATTCCAAAAAAACTAACAAACAAACAATGAAACAAATCTAGAAAATAATTCAGAACAAACAAATGAAAACGAAGATTTCACATTAGTAATATCAAAAAGAAAAAGAAGAAATTCCATACGAAATGAGACTACACAACCTAAGTCAAAACCACCCCAATTTTCTATAATTATCGAAGGCGTTCCTGGCAGCTAGTAGCGGAAATACGCAGATGTAAATCAGGTGTGAAAATAGTAAACGTTAAGCGTCCATCTAGGGGCGGTGTCTTTGTCCGAGGTCAAGGAGCTGCTGACCTAAATAAACTTCTTAAAGAAGGGCCCAAGGATGCTTTCAAACCTGGAAACATAAATATACACCTGCCAGGAACAAAACCACAGCCTGAGACTATAGTAATCCGTGAGGTGCATCACTCAACCATCTTTCAGTTACTGAAATCCCAATGAACAGCAACAATGAAAATATAGTGGTTGTTATTCTCTTAGAAAACAACTCGAAAATAACGATAGCAGGATTATACTGTTCTCCAAATAAGTGTATAGATATATATCTAATATACAACATATTTACCCACAATCAAAATACAATAGTAATAGGTGATCTGAATTCAAAACACAAGAACTTTGGATGTAATTCTACAGACTCCAATAGCAGACACCTATTACAATTTATAGATAATAATAGTATTTCTCTTATTAATCATAATACACCTTCTCATACTAACTATGCAACAAACTCTAATGATATTCTAGACATCTGTCTCACCTCTTACAATATGAGACAAAAGTTAATAAGTTTTAATGTGGGAAAAGATGTTGACAGCGACCATTTCCCAATATGGTATGTCTTCGATCTCACCCACTATAAAGATAAAATTAGTAGGCAGGATAAATTTGATAACACAAAGGCTAATTGGCAAGAATTTCAAAAAATGTTAAACAGAATACTAACAGAAAAAACTAAACATACAGCATACAACGAATCAGAAATTGACTCTTATGGTCAAATAATTATGGAGTGCCTTCAAAAAGCAGCTACGGACACGATACCTAAACAACAATATACAACCACAAACAATACATGGAAACCAACAAAACAGCTATTAACAATGATAAAACAACGAATACAATTAAGAAGACTATTCATGGCAACAAGAGAACAAGAAATAAAATCACAAATTAACAACATTAGAAATAAAATTAGAGCAGAAATTAAAGAACTTAAACAAGAAAAATGGGACAACTTCTGCTTTCAACTAAACGAACAAACCGACCTTAGCAAGTTCTGGTTACACTTGAAAAGATTCACAAATAAACCCACTACAAGAAAATACCCAACACTGGAATATAACAACACCTTAACACAAACCAACAAAGAAAAAGCAGAAACCTTCAAACATCAATTACAAAACACATTTAAAACACACAATTATACCGACATGAACAGCTACTACTACAATAAAATAAACAACCACGTAACAGACAACATAGAATTATATAAACCACACTTTCCAGTCAACATTAACACCAGCAACACTAACAAAACAAATGACCACAACACCCAACTACTTACCAAAAGAATCAAACTAAATGAACTTGAACAAGCAATCAAAATTACAAAAAACAAAACACAAGGAAACGATGGAATAAAAGCAATACTTCTCAAAAAAAGGCACTCCAAAATTATTTGACCACCTATTAGCAATATTTAACTTATCTCTATACTCTGGATACATCCCAGATTCTTGGAAGCAAGCAAATATCTTAACGTTCCACAAAGAAGGAAAACCAGCCAATAAACCAAACAGTTATCGACCGATCAGCCTGACCAGCTGTGTAGGCAACATTCTCGAAAGAATAATAAGTAATAGACTCTCCACATTTTTGGAGATTAATTCAAAATTACCAGAAGAACAAAACGAATTTAGAAAATATAGACAAACGACAGATCACTTAATTAGGTTAACTGAAACAATAATAAGCTTTAATAAAAAGAATGTACTGTCGCTTGTTTCCTCGATATTGAGAAAACATTCAACACTGTATAGCACAATGATCTTCGGTTCCGTATGTATGAAATGGGACTACCGTGTGGAATTATTCACTGCTCATCTAACTTTTTGGAAAATAGAAAATGTAGAGTAAACGTAGAGGGAACTTTCTCGGAGTTCTTCACTCCAGAAGCTGGAGTCCCTCAAGGAGGGGTGGTTAGCCCTATTCTCTTTATCATGTATGTAAGTAATATGCCACTAAAAGATCCAAACCATGGATACGCGTCTCAGTTCGCCTACACTACAGTGCCCCTACACCAGAAATAGCAGCCACCAACTTACAACCACAACTAAATAGATTATGTGAATATCGTGAAAAAATATAGAATCAAAATAAATACAGCGAAGACTCAACTAGTAATATTTTCAAAATCTACGAAATATCAAAAAGTTCAACCCCAAATCTATATGAATGGGGAACGCCTCCAGACGCTACATCTGCAAAATTTTTAGGATTAACATATGATTCGAAACTTACATGGATGAAACATGTAAATAACATAAAAACTAATATTTAGCGAAGAATAAACTATGCTAGGAGTCTAACTGGTAAAAACTACGGAACAACACCAGAAAACATCATTAAAATATACAAGTCACACATTAGACCAGTAAGTAATAGACTATGCAGCTCCTGCATGGATCAATGTAAGTGAAAAACAAATTCAAACCAAACTCCAAACATTACAGAATACACTAATTACATCAGCATACAGAGTACCTAAAACCACTTCCTCAAAATTCATGAATAATTACTCAAACATACAAGCAATACCAGATAGACTTCTACAGAGTACAATAAAATATTTTGATAAAAATTGGCGAAAAAAAATGAGTTGTTTTGCGAACTAGACAAGTATTGCATATATATGATGAAGAGAGACCGAAACACCTCTCCCCGTTAAACTTGTACATTAGATCATTAAGACAAAATCATTTAAAATAATAAATATAATAGTACTAGTATTAGAATATAGATAAAATAAAACAGGCCACCTACGTTCTAGACTTATTAAATAATAATAATGGTAATAATAATAATAATAATAAATCAAGAACCATATAAATGGACATTGTCCTGAAAAGGACCAGACTAAATTTATGATATCACTCCAGCCATTCTGTATTTAAATCGAAATATATATTAATCTGGCCACTCCAACAAAGTTATGGAAGGAGGAAGAGGTCGAGTGTACCTGACCCTCTCGGGTATGCACATAAATACACCCAAACACCAGAGAGACATAAACTAGACTAGACTAGACCAATGCTACTTTTAAAGTACGCATCTTGATACCTGGGTATCACAAGGTTACTTTAAAAGCACCTCCCTACTCCCAGAATAGCTCAGCGGCAAGCTCGAGAGCTTATACGCTAAAAACTTGGTTTCGATACCCACAATATACAAAGCGCAAATAGCCCACTGTGTAGATTTGCGCTTAAAAGCAACAAACAAGATATTGGCAGTAGGGTAAAAAATAAAGTTTGAAATTAGTAAAGAAATGTCATAACGAAGGCATCACTTAATTTAAATCTAAAGTTGGAAACGTCATAATTAATCTGAGGTTTTCCTCGGTTGCACTGTAAATTGATGTTTACCTGACGTAAACAGCTGCAACTCTCTCAACCAGCCCTATCTCAAATATTAACCTCGTGACGACTAGAAATCCACTTAAGGTAAATATATATATTGTAGATACGGCTGATATGGGTACTGAACACTTATTTGAAAAACACAAAACAAATAACAATGCTTCGACCACCTCAGGCCATCATCAGGTTAAGGACGAGATTTAAAAAAAAATTACCATTACTGATCACGAGCTGTGGAGACGACAGTAATGACAAGTTTAAAATTGTAGGTGGCGCTCTAAATATTTACTTTACTATATGGCAGCTAATATCTCAAAATAAGCAGTAATATTAAGTGGAAACTGCAAAATAGTTTGATTTTGAAACATACAGGTAATATGTTCAGTAATAAGAGATGTTATTCCACGTAATGCTAGACTATGTTATATAAATTTCAAACAAATACAGATGGACGTGGAAGAACGAACTTATATATCGCGATTTAAACAAGGATCTACAAATCTTACCTTCACAGGAACGCAAACGAGAATTAAAAGCAGATCTGCGGACGCCAAACTCGCAAGGAATATATTACTGATAGTGCGCATGCGTCTGAAGCGTACCACCGTGTACATGATAAGAATGTTTCCAGTTAAGCCAACAATAAGGGTGAGGCCGTAGACAATAGTCGTGGGGATTAAGTCGTCCAAGAAGTACATGCTAAAGCTCTCGTTAGGATCATAATCGTAGAAAGGAGTAGGATTTGTGCTGCTGTTGTTTTCATCAGAGGCGGATTCGTTGTTGTTCAGTCCTAATCCGTTCTCCAGGTCGTCCATTTGTACACTAGCTGACAGGGCTTTGGTCATCACCTGGTCAACAAGCACGATAACACCTGCAAGAAAAACAAAGGAGAAAAAGAAGCGGTCAACTAGGAACCACGTGCAGCGTCTTCAATCATTATTACGCTAATTCAACGCCATAATAATGTGGATTTTTTTTTCACAGAACGTGCTGAATGGGCCTTCATTAAGAGTTGTTACTCTAGGAAGCAACGATTTCATTCTGTGAATACCTCGAACCAAACAAATCACACATACTGTTCGTGTTTCGAGGTTCCAATTAACTGCTCTACGAAATGTTTACAAGCAAATTTTGTCAAAGAAAATATCTCCGTAACGAATAGAGCAGAGGTAGTTCACTGCGTAATATTGTGCTGAACAAATATAAACGACAGTTGAACAAATTTTAACCACACATATATAAACCCAAATAACACCTAAATAAACCAATTAACGCCTGAATAAGTCTAAATGACAACTAAATAAATCTGAACGACACCTAAATACATCTAAAGGCACCTAAACAACACCTCACGTGTTTGTGGGCTAAAGTGTAGAAGTTAAACACCTCAAGATTTATGTAGAACTGTCCCTCGTTCTTAGTTATGAACCGGGGTAAGCCAGCAGCAACTAATTTCGTCTGGCTTGAATTAAATATATCTATAACTGAAACTCAAGAGGGTGTTCGGAGGTATCGATCTTGGATTTCGCGATAAGAATGCATTTTATCATGTTAACCCCTTGTCACGGCTGGTTCTTGAATGAAAACTCCAACTAGCGAAAGCGTAAGCTACACTTATTTTGATAGAAAGACGCATTTAAAGTTTCAAGGTGATACAATAAACTAGAGAAACCTTTCCTAAAAAAGATATATTTTTGTTGTTCACGTTAGATAAAACCATATTTATTAACTCTTACTTTCTCCAGGTGATGTTGTATTTGATTTTTATAGTCTTTTAACGTATTTAAAACAAATTTTATAAAGATGATGACAAACAACTACACAATCTTTTAGGTAACGCAGTGACACATCATTAGAGACGCACGTCTTTAACAGTTAGTTGGTTCTTTTAGCCCTCGGCTATAATTATCTTATAACAATGATTTACTCTCCATTTACGTGTTGTTTTTGTTGTGTTTTTTTTAAGAATTAAACGAACAAGTCAATATTTGGTCATGTTTCTCGTCTTCATGTCTGTCTTATCTTTTGGTATCTTCAACAATGTAATTACAGTAAGTTCAGGAAATGTTCGTGTACTGGCTGTGAGAAAACATCGTTACTAAGGAGGGAACCACACCAAGAAACAGCGTTACTAAAGAGGGAACCACACCAACAAACATCGTCACTAAGGAGGGAACCACACCAAGAAACAGCGTTACTAAAGAGGGAACCATACCAAGAAACAGCGTTACTAAAGAGGGAACCACACCAAGAAACAGCGTTACTAAGGAGGGAACCACACCAAGAAACAGCGTTACTAAAGAGGGAACCACACCAAGAAACAGCGTTACTAAGGAGGGAACCACACCAAGAAACAGCGTTACTAAAGAGGGAACCACACCAAGAAACAGCGTTACTAAAGAGGGAACCACACCAAGAAACATCGTTACCAAAGAGGGAACCACACCAAGAAACATCGTTACTAAGGAGGGAACCATACCAAGAAACAGCGTTACCAAAGAGGGAACCACACCAAGAAACAGCGTTACTAAGGAGGGAACCACACCAAGAAACAGCGTTACTAAGGAGGGAACCACACCAAGAAACAGCGTTACTAAAGAGGGAACCACACCAAGAAACATCGTTACTAAAGAGGGAACCACACCAAGAAACATCGTTACTAAGGAGGGAACAACACCAAGAAACATCGTTACCAAAAAGGGAACCACACCAAGAAACATCGTTACTAAAGAGGGAACCACACCAAGAAACAGCGTTACTAAAGAGGGAACCACACCAAGAAACATCGTTACCAAAGAGGGAACCACACCAAGAAACATCGTTACTAAAGAAGGAAGCATAGTAAGAAACATTGTTATTAAATATATATGCTTAATAGAGAAGCACATCGTATAACATCGTTATCAAAAAGGGAACCACACCAAGAAACATCGTTGTTTTAAAAATAAAGTAATAGAACTTAGATAATACAAAACTCTAAATTATGCCTGCTTGATATTAGTACTTCCATTAAAATACATTAATATTAAAGTGACATAAATCAATCTTGTCTTTGTAACATGCATACTGACAGATTATCACAGACTCCTACGTATTATAGTTTTACTTGAAAGTGGTCGGTGAACAGGGCACAAACAAAAACAAAACGATATGAAAACTTCCAGTGTAAAATAGAGAAAAATTAGTCAACTCTGATCTAATGTCTTTATTGATGGCGCCTTAAGAATTTCACGCTTTCTTCACAGGCGCAGATTTTGCGCGAAAAACACAAACACATGCATCTACTTCTTGCATAGTTTTCTCGTAAAACCTTATTAACTTTTTAATTCGTGTAAAAATGTTGGATTTTTTTCTTCCTCTATAGAAGTATCGAAAGCATCATGAATTACGAAGTAATTTTGGCTAACACTTACAAAACGTGTAAATCCCATATATTTACATGTAAACTCTTCTAAATGTTTATTTATACGTGGGTGTATTGCTGAATAAAAAACAAAATTTGTGACACATTCAAAGTTCAATCTATTTGTTTGTCTGGGCTGAAAGAAGCTTAATGGCTAAAGTACCCGACTGTGAACGCAAGGATTCAAGGTATGCGACCCGATACAATATATACGTGCGCTCCTTGTCATCGAAGCGGAGGGTGTACTGTTAGGAGTGACTATTAACTTGCACCATTAGATTAGAGTAGCCCTAGAGTTGTCGGTGGGTGTTGTTGACTAGATGCTGTTCCTTCGATCTAGCGGTTCAAAATTAAGGAACTGTTATGTACAGGTATTCCTTATGTAGCTTTGGGTAAATTTTTGAAACAACTTATAGTGTTACGTCTTGATTATGCACAGTTTTACACCCGTAGAAAAATTATAAATTAATTTTATTAATTTAACATCTGAAAGAAATGAGCGTAAATTTAGCATCTCCTTGTCTTTGGTGGAAACTACAGAGGTGACACCTAAAGGAAGACGATTTGTTTGTTTGTTTTGAATTTCGCGCAAAGCTACTCGAGAGCTATCTGCACTATCCGTCCCTAATTTAGCAGTGTAAGGGAAGGTAGCTAGTCATCACCACCCACCGCCAACTCTTGGGCTACTCTTTTACCAACGAATAGTGGGATTGGCCTAACATTATAACGCCCCTACGGCTGAAAGGGCGGGCATGTTTGGTGCGACCGGAATTCGAACCCGCGACCCTCGGATTACGAGTCGAACGCCTTAACACGCTTGGTCATGTGCCGGGCCCAAAGAAAGAAGAATGAAATTAGGGTGCAGTCTGCGTGTGAAGGGTAAAAATTTGTCTCTATAAATGAGTTGTTTACAGAAGTAGAATCTATTTAGTGGTATCGTTTATTTAGCTCTATTCGCAAGCTATAGCAGAAAGAAGATATAAATTACGTAATTAAAAGTATTCCGAAATCAATAAAACGTGCGAGTGATAGTATTAGTGCCCATAGTAACATATTTTTTAATCTTCTTTCTCATCACGTGTGAGGATTTCGATTAGAAGTTAAATCTCATAGACGGAGTATCTAGTTTATTGTGTGAGCCCTATATAGAGAGATACCTCTCTCTCACAGGCTACATTGTATCTCTCCAGTGCCTAAAGTAGTTTGCTTGTTTTGAATTTTGCATAAACTTACTCCAGTCAATCGGACAATCATTTCGTTTTCTTCTCCGGTAATTCTGAACTGCAAATAGGGCCAGTCATCTTGTTTTCTGCTTAGTAATCCCGAACTGGAAACTAACTCAACCTATTTGTTCTCTTCTCCAGTAATTGCGAACTGGAAACAAGGTCAACCATTTTGTTTTCTGCAACAGTTTGTTTATTTATTTGAATTTCGCGCCTAGCTACTCGATAGCAGTCATCACTAGCAGTCCTTAATTTTGAACTGATAGACTAGAGAGAAGGCAGCTGGTCAACATCACCCACCGCCAACTTTCATGCTACTTGCCAGCGAGCAGTGGGATTGTCCATAGCATAATAACGTACCCACAGCTGAAAGAGCAAGCATGTTCGGGGTGTAATTTGTAGAAAAAAAAATGTCTATTAATTTGCCATGTGCAACATTTTGTTGTTTTTGTTCTTAACATATGAAGAATAAAAGTTTAGTTTGTTATTGAATTTCTCTCGAAGCTACATGAGGGCTCTGCGCTAGCCGTCTCTAATTTAGCAGTTTAAGACTAGAGAAAAGGCAGCTAGTCATCGCTATCCACCGCCAACTCTTTGGCTATGTTTTACCAAGGAATAGTGTGATTGAGCGTCACATTATAACGCCCACACGGCTAAAAGGGCGAGCATGTTGGTGTGGCGGGGATTCGAGCTTGCTTGGCAGTAAAACAAAGACTTGTGTATTATTAAAAGTTTGTGTTCGTTCTATCGCTCATTTATACGACTGTGGACTTATAACGCTAGAATCCGAATCCGTGGTGTGCAGAGCACAGTTAGCCCATTGTGTAAAGTTGTGCTTAATTTCACACAAAC
The DNA here is from genome assembly GCF_004210375.1 of Tachypleus tridentatus. Taxonomy (NCBI): domain Eukaryota; kingdom Metazoa; phylum Arthropoda; class Merostomata; order Xiphosura; family Limulidae; genus Tachypleus; species Tachypleus tridentatus. The sequence goes on along the minus strand of NC_134828.1, from coordinate 21,436,319 downwards.
AAACATTCTCCAGATGTAAGAAGTAAGATTATTTATTTGTGGCCCTTAAGAATATTGGGTTAACTCGTGAATTAAAACTAGTCAGCCTGATTATCGCGCTTGACTATTGGAAATAAAAGCTTAAAAGCAATTCTCTTAAATAGAGTTTACTTAACGAGCCTGTAATAAGAGTTATTATGATGTTACCCCTCAGAGGGTTCATCTTTACACAGAGACACCTAAGTAGAACCAGAATGTTTGAGTATGATGTGGGTTTAGCCAGTTACTCTCTTGAAAATATTATGTCCACTGATTTTCGAAAGAAAAGAAAACGAAAAATAACAAACATGTCGCGAATTCATCAGCTTCCCTCAAAAGATGGCGAGCTGATAGTGACGTACCTTCGTTGAAATCAATGATGCTTTCTAGACAATAACACATTTCGCGATTTATCTTTGTTTACTGTGTCTTTTTCTCCTTGTAAATGAATTTTTTGCGTGATTCTACCCGCGTACTTGCAGGTGGCAGACGATGAAAGAGAGTGAGGTTTCGGACCTAGTCACCGTTCTGTTGAATTCGATTTGTACCTTGTCATCGTCTTACCAAAGTGGTTTGTTGAATCTAATAAATATACAATTTGAACGACTACAATCTTCGTAGGGAGTGCAGATCTTACTGTTATCCGAAAATAAATGAATCCTGTTTTCTGTTAAAGCAATATATATATATATATACATCTGGTGCATCCGTGCCAATAACTGATATGGAAGAGCAGCACCTCTGGTGCATCATTGATTCTATATAATCTCGCATAAGAAACTTTACATCCATTTGACTCTATATAATCTCGCATAAGAAATTTTACGTCCATTTGACTCTATATAATCTAGCATAAGAAACTTTACATCAGTTGACTCTATATAATTTCGCATAAGAAACTTTACATCCATTTGACTCTATATAATCTCGCATAAGAAACTTTACATCCATTTGACTCTATATAATCTAGCATAAGAAACTTTACATCCATTTGACTCTATATAATCTCGCATAAGAAACTTTACATCCATTTGACTCTGTATAATCTAGCATAAGAAACTTTACATCCATTTGACTCTATATAATCTAGCATAAGAAACTTTACATCCATTTGACTCTATATAATCTCGCATAAGAAACTTTACATCCATTTGACTCTATATAATCTAGCATAAGAAACTTTACATCAGTTGACTCTATATAATCTCGCATAAGAAACTTTACATCCATTTGACTCTATATAATCTCGCATAAGAAACTTTACATCCATTTGACTCTATATAATCTAGCATAAGAAACTTTACATCAGTTGACTCTATATAATCTCGCATAAGAAACTTTACATCCATTTGACTCTATCAAAACTCGAATTTTATCCCGTGGTTTAAAATATACCAGGTGATTTCTATTTCAACCAAACTTTGTAAGAACTTGGGCAGCCATTTATATTCTCGTGTGGTTTGAAACATACTAGAATATTTGTATCGCGAAGTAAGTTACTATATGATGTGACTTATACACACAGTTATTTTATCACACACTTTGTGACTTGTGCTAAGAGACTGACAGTTATGTCACGTGAATTATTATAAATCAACTGATGTTTGTTTATACATAAATCAGTTATATTGAGTTCCTGCGCATCTTATAATCAACGTATCAACAGAGAGCTTATATCACGTGATTAAACACCTACTAGCTGACGACTGTTAACAGAGAGCTTTTGTCCTAATGTTTTTAACACATATTAGCTGATGGTTGTTAATTAATGTTATATGTACCTTGGGATTTAAAATATGCTTGTTGACTATTGTTAGCAGAAACAGTGTATACCCTGATTTAGCCGCATGTAAACAGCGTGACTGAGCTCATGATGTAACCACTCTAGCTGCCTTCTCTCTAATCTATCAGTTAAAAATTAGAAACTGTTAAATAAAACCGACTGTAACATTTAAATTTAATACGAGGGTTGTGATTTAGGTACCAATAAAGAGTGAATGTTAACTTTAGTATTCTTAGAAGCGAAAATTTATGACATGCCTGCTCACATAATTGTTTACTAATCATTTGTTGTGGAGTTAAATCGTTGTGAATTGACGTCACGTTACTCGAAGCTTCTAAATTTTTCTATTAACTAAGTATTACTACACCAGAATGTCTCGTAGTCTGTATAAAATTCTAAGGCTCAATCGGGTTATATATATATATATATAGGCTACGAAGTAGTTAAGTTAATAAAAGTGAAATTAAAAGAGAGTTTAGTCATAAAAGCCGACTTCTAAAGCGAATTTAACAGCTTATGTTGTAGTAACAAAGTAAAGAAGAGTGATTTCTATTGCAAAAAAAAAAAGGTTTTTATAAAGTAATTGAACCTGCCATTGTAGAATTTGACAAAAAACAGACAATTATTTAAAGCTTTGGATACAACTGTGAAAAACAACACTGTAACGAAGTTTTGTACGTACGTTTGACTTGTTTTAATCTATTCATTGTTGATATTTATCGCCATCAAATCACAGACACCTACTGTAAAGAATCGTGGCTTTACATGAAACAGACAGAAACGGCTATGCCCATTTAGATGGCTCTTTATGTGGTTTTGCGTGTAATACTGAAATAAAGAAACAAAATTCACAAAGTTCGCAGTGAGAAGTCAAATATGATTATCACGGATAAAACGTAAAATGGAAACATTAAAAGTCTGTAAGTTTATTTTATCTTCAGGTTTTTAGTCGTATATTGACAATGATTTCTAACGTCCTATCCGAACTCCAAGGGGCCTGGCATGGCCTAGCGCGTTAAGGCGTGCGCTTCGTAATCTGAAGGTCGCGGGTTCGCGCCCGAGTCGCGCCAAACATGCTCCCCCTTTCAGCCGTGGGGGCGTTATAATGTGACAGTCAATCCCACTTTTCGTTGGTAAAAGAGTAGCCCAAGAGTTGGCGGTGGGTGGTGATGACTAGCTGCCTTCCCTCTAGTCTTACATTGCTAAATTCGGGACGGCTAGCACAGATAGCCCTCGAGGAGCTTTGTGCGAAATTCCAAAATCACATCACCGAACTCCAAATGCCTCGACTCGGAGAAAAGGAAAAGTACTGAGCAATGAAAACCGACAAACCCTGGAGAGAAAAATGTCTTGTTTGTTTTATATGTGGTAGAAGTGCTGTAAATGACAAAGTTATTTTTACATATTTGGTAATATTTGAAAAATATACGACAAACAAATCACCGCTCATGAGTGAAAAAGAAACGAAAACCAAGATAAAATGATTCAGCTAGAGAAATTCCTTAGCTGCACAGCGGTATATCTGCTGACTTATACCGCTAGAAACCGGGTTTTGATACACGTGGTAAGCGGAGCACAGATAGCCCTTTGTGTAGCTTTGTGCGTAATAGTAAACAAGAACGAGAGAACCATTACAAATATGTACCAACGAGAAAACAACAGTATATTAAAGTAATTCCATTTTAGATGGTAAAAAATAGATTTTGATGTTAACAAAGTGTAAATGGCTAATGAATAACGTTATATGTAATAAATAATTAATAATTATAATTAACATTTAGTTTGGAATGATCCTGCTGCATTCTTGGAAATAACATATAAAACTAGGAACACCATAAAAAAACAAAGGAAAAGAAGTGCATATTCTGGATTTCATTTTTTTCAATCTTTTAAATTGTACCAACGTTTTCCATTTTACGTCTAATAACGTTGGGCAAGCAGAAGAAGTCCATAAAGAAATCTAAATTTAATAAGGAAAAAGAGGGGACAGAGAAATCACAAGTTTTATAACCCTTTTACTTCTTACAAACGTTTCTCGTTTTATGGATTAAACTTGCACTCGTAACATTTGCAAAAATTTTATCTTGAAAATGTCGTGTGTAACGAGTTCATATTAGAGACCTGCTACTCCAAAATTTAGACAACGTTCTAAATCCCAAAACATGCTACTCCAAAATTTAGACAACGTTCTAAATCCCAAAACTTGCTACTCCAAAATTTAGACAACGTTCTAAATCCCAAAACCTGCTACTCCAAAATTTAGACAACGTTCTAAATCCCAAAACTTGCAACTTAAAAAGTTGGATAAGGTTCCAAATTTTGAGGCCTACTACTTCAAATTTTAAATTTCGAAACTTGCTACTTCAAAATTCGAACAACGTTTCAAGTCCCCAAACTTGTTACTTCAAAATTCAGACAGCGTTTCAAGTCCCAATACTTGCTACTTGAAAACGTGAAAAGTGTTACAAAGCTTGAGGCCCACTACTTAAAAATTCGGAGAATGTTGCAAATCTTAAGGCCCGCTACTTAGAAATTCAGACAACGTTTCAAATATCAAAAATTGCCACTTCAAAACTCGGGAAGTGTTCCAAGCTTCAAGTCTGCTACTTCAAACTTTGGACAACATTCCAAAGCTTGGAACCCGCTACTTTGAAATGCGGGTGGTGCTCAGGAACTTGAGTCCAGCTGCTTCATGTTTCTGACAACGTTTCCAAAACATGTAACGATCGTGTAAAAATATGATAAACATTGGAACACAGATTGTGGGTAGAGGTTGCAATTACCTGTTGTAGTTTCTTTAAATGAATTGTTTAGGTTGTAAATACCTATTGTAGTTCTTCTAACGAAATTATTTAGGTAGTAATTACCTGTTGTAGTTCTTCTAACTGAATTGTTTAGGTAGTAATTACTTGTTGTAGTTTCTCTAACTGAATTGTTTAGGTAGTAATTTCCTGTTGTGGTTCTTCTAACGAAATTATTTAGGTAGTAATTACCTGTTGTAGTTTCTCTAAATGAATTGTTTAGGTTGTAAATACCTATTGTAGTTCTTCTAACGAAATTATTTAGGTAGTAATTACCTGTTGTAGTTCTTCTAACTGAATTGTTAAATTAGTAATTACCTGTTGTAGATTTAACTAAATTGTTTAGGTAGTAATTACCTGTTGTAGTTTCTCTAAATGAATTGTTTAGGTTGTAAATACCTATTGTAGTTCTTCTAACTGAATTGTTTAGGTAGTAATTACTTGTTGTAGTTTCTCTAACTGAATTGTTTAGGTAGTAATTTCCTGTTGTAGATCTAACTAAATTGTTTAGGTAGTAATTACCTGTTCTAGTTCTTTCAACTGAATTGTTTAGCTAGTAATTACCTGTTGAAATTCTTTTAACCGAAATGTTTAGGTAGTAATTACCTGTTGTAGTTCTTCTAATTGAATTGTTTAGGTAGTAATTACCTGTTGTAGTTCTTTCAACTGAATTGTTTAGGTAGTAATTACCTGTTGAAATTCTTTTAACCGAAATGTTTAGGTAGTAATTACCTGTTGTAGTTCTTCTAATTGAATTGTTTAGGTAGTAATTACCTGTTGTAGTTTCTCTAAATGAATTGTTTAGGTTGTAAATACCTATTGTAGTTCTTCTAACTGAATTGTTAAATTAGTAATTACCTGTTGTAGTTCTTCTAACTGAATTGTTAAATTAGTAATTACCTGTTGTAGATCAAACTAAATTGTTTAGGTAGTAATTACCTGTTGTAGTTTCTCTAAATGAATTGTTTAGGTTGTAAATACCTATTGTAGTTCTTCTAACGAAATTGTTTAGGTAGTAATTACCTGTTGTAGTTCTTCTAACTGAATTGTTTAGGTAGTAATTACCTGTTGTAGTTCTTCTAACTGAATTGTTTAGGTAGTAATTACCTGTTGTAGTTCTTATAACTGAATTGTTTAGGTAGTAATTACCTGTTGTAGTTCTTCTAACTGAATTGTTTAGGTAGTAATTACCTGTTGTAGTTCTAACTAAATTGTTTAGGTAGTAATTACATGTTGTAGTTCTTCTAACTGAATTGTTTAGGTAGTAATTACCTGTTGTAGTTCTAACTGAATTGTTTAGGTAGTAATTATCTGTTGTAGTTCTTCTAACTGAATTGTTTAATTAGTAATTACCTGTTGTAGATCTAACTAAATTGTTTAGGTAGTAATTACCTGTTGTAGTTTCTCTAAATGAATTGTTTAGGTTGTAAATACCTATTGTAGTTCTTCTAACGAAATTGTTTAGGTAGTAATTACCTGTTGTAGTTCTTCTAACTGAATTGTTTAGGTAGTAATTACCTGTTGTAGTTTCTCTAAATGAATTGTTTAGGTTGTAAATACCTATTGTAGTTCTTCTAACGAAATTGTTTAGGTAGTAATTACCTGTTGTAGTTCTTCTAACTGAATTGTTTAGGTAGTAATTACCTGTTGTAGTTCTTCTAACTGAATTGTTTAGGTAGTAATTACCTGTTGTAGTTCTTATAACTGAATTGTTTAGGTTGTAAATAACTATTGTAGTTCTTCTAACGAAATTATTTAGGTAGTAATTACCTGTTGTAGTTCTTCTAACTGAATTGTTAAATTAGTAATTACCTGTTGTAGATTTAACTAAATTGTTTAAGTAGTAATTACCTGTTGTAGTTTCTCTAAATGAATTGTTTAGGTATGTAAATACCTATTGTAGTTCTTCTAACTGAATTGTTTAGGTAGTAATTACTTGTTGTAGTTTCTCTAACTGAATTGTTTAGGTAGTAATTTCCTGTTGTGGTTCTTCTAACTGAATTGTTTAGGTAGTAATTTCCTATTGTAGTTCTTCTAAGTGAATTGTTTAGGTTGTAAATACCTATTGTAGTTCTTCTAACGAAATTATTTAGGTAGTAATTACCTGTTGTAGATCTAACTAAATTGTTTAGGTAGTAATTACCTGTTGTAGTTCTTTCAACTGAATTGTTTAGGTAGTAATTACCTGTTGAAATTCTTTTAACCGAAATGTTTAGGTAGTAATTACCTGTTGTAGTTCTTCTAATTGAATTGTTTAGGTAGTAATTACCTGTTGTAGTTTCTCTAAATGAATTGTTTAGGTTGTAAATACCTATTGTAGTTCTTCTAACTGAATTGTTAAATTAGTAATTACCTGTTGTAGTTCTTCTAACTGAATTGTTAAATTAGTAATTACCTGTTGTAGATCTAACTAAATTGTTTAGGTAGTAATTACCTGTTGTAGTTTCTCTAAATGAATTGTTTAGGTTGTAAATACCTATTGTAGTTCTTCTAACGAAATTGTTTAGGTAGTAATTACCTGTTGTAGTTCTTCTAACTGAATTGTTTAGGTAGTAATTACCTGTTGTAGTTCTTCTAACTGAATTGTTTAGGTAGTAATTTCCTGTTGTGGTTCTTCTAACTGAATTGTTTAGGTAGTAATTTCCTATTGTAGTTCTTCTAAGTGAATTGTTTAGGTTGTAAATACCTATTGTAGTTCTTCTAACGAAATTATTTAGGTAGTAATTACCTGTTGTAGATCTAACTAAATTGTTTAGGTAGTAATTACCTGTTGTAGTTCTTTCAACTGAATTGTTTAGGTAGTAATTACCTGTTGAAATTCTTTTAACCGAAATGTTTAGGTAGTAATTACCTGTTGTAGTTCTTCTAATTGAATTGTTTAGGTTGTAAATACCTATTGTAGTTCTTCTAACTGAATTGTTAAATTAGTAATTACCTATTGTAGTTCTTCTAACTGAATTGTTAAATTAGTAATTACCTGTTGTAGATCTAACTAAATTGTTTAGGTAGTAATTACCTGTTGTAGTTTCTCTAAATGAATTGTTTAGGTTGTAAATACCTATTGTAGTTCTTCTAACGAAATTGTTTAGGTAGTAATTACCTGTTGTAGTTCTTCTAACTGAATTGTTTAGGTAGTAATTACCTGTTGTAGTTCTTCTAACTGAATTGTTTAGGTAGTAATTACCTGTTGTAGTTCTTATAACTGAATTGTTTAGGTAGTAATTACCTGTTGTAGTTCTTCTAACTGAATTGTTTAGGTAGTAATTACCTGTTGTAGTTCTAACTAAATTGTTTAGGTAGTAATTACATGTTGTAGTTCTTCTAACTGAATTGTTTAGGTAGTAATTACCTGTTGTAGTTCTAACTGAATTGTTTAGGTAGTAATTATCTGTTGTAGTTCTTCTAACTGAATTGTTTAGGTAGTAATTACCTGTTGTAGATCTAACTAAATTGTTTAGGTAGTAATTACCTGTTGTAGTTTCTCTAAATGAATTGTTTAGGTTGTAAATACCTAATGTAGTTCTTCTAACGAAATTGTTTAGGTAGTAATTACCTGTTGTAGTTCTTCTAACTGAATTGTTTAGGTAGTAATTACCTGTTGTAGTTCTAACTGAATTGTTTAGGTAGTAATTACCTGTTGTAGATCTAACTAAATTGTTTAGGTAGTAATTACCTGTTGTAGTTTCTCTAAATGAATTGTTTAGGTTGTAAATACCTGTTGTAGTTCTTCTAACGAAATTGTTTAGGTAGTAATTACCTGTTGTAGTTCTTCTAACTGAATTGTTTAGGTAGTAATTACCTGTTGTAGTTCTTCTAACTGAATTGTTTAGGTAGTAATTACCTGTTGTAGTTCTTCTAACTGAATTGTTTAGGTAGTAATTACCTGTTGTAGTTCTTTTAACTGAATTGTTTAGGTAGTAATTACCTGTTGTAGTTCTTCTAACTGAATTGTTTAGGTAGTAAATACCTATTGTAGTTCTTCTAACTGAATTGTTTAGGTAGTAATTACTTGTTGTAGTTTCTCTAACTGAATTGTTTAGGTAGTAATTACCTGTTGTAGTTCTTTTAACTGAATTGTTTAGGTAGTAATTACCTGTTGTAGTTCTTCTAACTGAATTGTTTAGGATGTAAATACCTATTGTAGTTCTTCTAACTGAATTGTTTAGGTAGTAATTACCTGTTGTAGTTCTAACTAAATTGTTTAGGTAGTAATTACCTGTTGTAGTTCTTTTAACTGAATTGTTTAGGTAGTAATTACCTGTTGTAGTTCTTCTAACTGAATTGTTTAGGTAGTAATTACCTGTTGTAGTTTCTCTAAATGAATTGTTTAGGTTGTAAATACCTGTTGTAGTTCTTCTAACGAAATTGTTTAGGTAGTAATTACCTGTTGTAGTTCTTCTAACTGAATTGTTTAGGTAGTAATTACTTGTTGTAGTTTCTCTAACTGAATTGTTTAGGTAGTAATTTCCTGTTGTGGTTCTTTTAACTGAATTGTTTAGGTAGTAATTTCCTGTTGTAGTTCTTCTAACTGAATTGTTTAGGTTGTAAATACCTATTGTAGTTCTTCTAACGAAATTATTTAGGTAGTAATTACCTGTTGTAGATCTAACTAAATTGTTTAGGTAGTAATTACCTGTTGAAATTCTTTTAACCGAAATGTTTAGGTAGTAATTACCTGTTGTAGTTCTTCTAATTGAATTGTTTAGGTAGTAATTACCTGTTGTAGTTTCTCTAAATGAATTGTTTAGGTTGTAAATACCTATTGTAGTTCTTCTAACGAAATTGTTTAGGTAGTAATTACCTGTTGTAGTTCTTCTAACTGAATTGTTTAGGTAGTAATTACCTGTTGTAGTTCTTCTAACTGAATTGTTTAGGTAGTAATTACCTGTTGTAGTTCTAACTGAATTGTTTAGGTAGTAATTACCTGTTGTAGTTCTTCTAACTGAATTGTTTAATTAGTAATTACCTGTTGTAGATCTAACTAAATTGTTTAGGTAGTAATTACCTGTTGTAGTTCTTCTAACTGAATTGTTTAGGTAGTAATTACCTGTTGTAGTTCTAACTGAATTGTTTAGGTAGTAATTACCTGTTGTAGTTCTAACTAAATTGTTTAGGTAGTAATTACCTGTTGTAGTTTCTCTAAATGAATTGTTTAGGTTGTAAATACCTATTGTAGTTCTTCTAACGAAATTGTTAAGGTAGTAATTACCTGTTGTAGTTCTTCTAACTGAATTGTTTAGGTAGTAATTACCTTTGTAGTTCTTCTAACTGAATTGTTTAGGTAGTAATTACCTGTTGTAGTTCTTTTAACTGAATTGTTTAGGTAGTAATTACCTGTTGTAGTTTCTCTAACTGAATTGTTTAGGTAGTAATTTCCTGTTGTGGTTCTTCTAACGGAATTGTTTAGGTAGTAATTACCTGTTGTAGTTTCTCTAAGTGAATTGTTTAGGTTGTAAATACCTGTTGTAGTTCTTCTAACGAAATTGTTTAGGTAGTAATTACCTGTTGTAGTTCTTCTAACTGAATTGTTTAGGTAGTAATTACCTGTTGTAGTTCTTATAACTGAATTGTTTAGGTAGTAATTACCTGTTGTAGTTCTTCTAACTGAATTGTTTAGGTAGTAATTACCTGTTGTAGTTTCTCTAAATGAATTGTTTAGGTTGTAAATACCTATTGTAGTTCTTCTAACTGAAATTGTTTAGGTAGTAATTACCTGTTGTAGTTCTTCTAACTGAATTGTTTAGGTAGTAATTACCTGTTGTAGTTCTTCTAACTGAATTGTTTAGGTAGTAATTACCTGTTGTAGTTCTAACTGAATTGTTTAGGTAGTAATTACCTGTTGTAGTTCTTCTAACTGAATTGTTTAGGTAGTAATTACCTGTTGTAGTTCTAACTAAATTGTTTAGGTAGTAATTACCTGTTGTAGTTCTTCTAACTGAATTGTTTAGGTAGTAATTACCTGTTGTAGTTCTAACTGAATTGTTTAGGTAGTAATTACCTGTTGTAGTTCTAACTGAATTGTTTAGGTAGTAATTACCTGTTGTAGTTTCTCTAAATGAATTGTTTAGGTTGTAATTACCTGTTGTAGTTCTTCTAACTGAATTGTTTAGGTAGTAATTACCTGTTGTAGTTCTTCTAACTGAATTGTTTAGGTAGTAATTACCTGTTGTAGTTCTTCTAACTGAATTGTTTAGGTAGTAATTACCTGTTGTAGTTCTTTTAACTGAATTGTTTAGGTAGTAATTACCTGTTGTAGTTTCTCTAACTGAATTGTTTAGGTAGTAATTTCCTGTTGTGGTTCTTCTAACGAAATTATTTAGGTAGTAATTACCTGTTGTAGTTTCTCTAACTGAATTGTTTAGGTTGTAAATACCTATTGTAGTTCTTCTAACGAAATTGTTTAGGTAGTAATTACCTGTTGTAGTTCTTCTAACTGAATTGTTTAGGTAGTAATTACCTGTTGTAGTTCTTATAACTGAATTGTTTAGGTAGTAATTACCTGTTGTAGTTCTTCTAACTGAATTGTTTAGGTAGTAATTACCTGTTGTAGTTCTTCTAACTGAATTGTTTAGGTAGTAATTACCTGTTGTAGTTCTTATAACTGAATTGTTTAGGTAGTAATTACCTGTTGTAGTTCTTCTAACTGAATTGTTTAGGTAGTAATTACCTGTTGTAGTTCTTATAACTGAATTGTTTAGGTAGTAATTACCTGTTGTAGTTCTTTTAACTGAATTGTTTAGGTAGTAATTACCTGTTGTAGTTCTAACTAAATTGTTTAGGTAGTAATTACCTGTTGTAGTTTCTCTAAGTGAATTGTTTAGGTTGTAAATACCTATTGTAGTTCTTCTAACGAAATTGTTTAGGTAGTAATTACCTGTTGTAGTTCTTCTAACTGAATTGTTTAGGTAGTAATTACCTGTTGTAGTTCTCTAACTGAATTGTTTAGGTAGTAATTACCTGTTGTAGTTCTTCTAACTGAATTGTTTAGGTAGTAATTACCTGTTGTAGTTCTTTTAACTGAATTGTTTAGGTAGTAATTACCTGTTGTAGTTCTTCTAACTGAATTGTTTAGGTAGTAATTACCTGTTGTAGTTCTTTTAACTGAATTGTTTAGGTAGTAATTACCTGTTGTAGTTCTTCTAACTGAATTGTTTAGGTAGTAATTACCTGTTGTAGTTTCTCTAACTGAATTGTTTAGGTAGTAATTACCTGTTGTAGTTCTTCTAACTGAATTGTTTAGGTAGTAATTACCTGTTGTAGTTCTTCTAACTGAATTGTTTAGGTAGTAATTACCTGTTGTAGTTCTTCTAACTGAATTGTTTAGGTAGTAATTACCTGTTGTAGTTCTAACTGAATTGTTTAGGTAGTAATTACCTGTTGTAGTTCTTCTAACTGAATTGTTTAGGTAGTAATTACCTGTTGTAGTTCTCTAACTAAATTGTTTAGGTAGTAATTACCTGTTGTAGTTCTTCTAACTGAATTGTTTAGGTAGTAATTACCTGTTGTAGTTCTAACTGAATTGTTTAGGTAGTAATTACCTGTTGTAGTTCTAACTGAATTGTTTAGGTAGTAATTACCTGTTGTAGTTCTCTAAATGAATTGTTTAGGTAGTAAATACCTGTTGTAGTTCTTCTAACTGAATTGTTTAGGTAGTAATTACCTGTTGTAGTTCTTCTAACTGAATTGTTTAGGTAGTAATTACCTGTTGTAGTTCTTCTAACTGAATTGTTTAGGTAGTAATTACCTGTTGTAGTTCTTCTAACTGAATTGTTTAGGTAGTAATTACCTGTTGTAGTTCTTCTAACTGAATTGTTTAGGTAGTAATTACCTGTTGTAGTTCTTCTAACTGAATTGTTTAGGTAGTAATTACCTGTTGTAGTTCTCTAACTGAATTGTTTAGGTAGTAATTACCTGTTGTAGTTCTTCTAACGAAATTGTTTAGGTAGTAATTACCTGTTGTAGTTCTTCTAACTGAATTGTTTAGGTAGTAATTACCTGTTGTAGTTCTTCTAACTGAATTGTTTAGGTAGTAATTACCTGTTGTAGTTCTTCTAACTGAATTGTTTAGGTAGTAATTACCTGTTGTAGTTCTTCTAACTGAATTGTTTAGGTAGTAATTACCTGTTGTAGTTCTAACTGAATTGTTTAGGTAGTAATTACCTGTTGTAGTTTCTCTAACTGAATTGTTTAGGTAGTAATTACCTGTTGTAGTTCTTCTAACTGAATTGTTTAGGTAGTAATTACCTGTTGTAGTTCTTCTAACTGAATTGTTTAGGTAGTAATTACCTGTTGTAGTTCTTATAACTGAATTGTTTAGGTAGTAATTACCTGTTGTAGTTCTTATAACTGAATTGTTTAGGTAGTAATTACCTGTTGTAGTTCTTTTAACTGAATTGTTTAGGTAGTAATTACCTGTTGTAGTTCTAACTGAATTGTTTAGGTAGTAATTACCTGTTGTAGTTTCTCTAAGTGAATTGTTTAGGTTGTAAATACCTATTGTAGTTCTTCTAACTGAATTGTTTAGGTAGTAATTACCTGTTGTAGTTCTTCTAACTGAATTGTTTAGGTAGTAATTACTTGTTGTAGTTTCTCTAACTGAATTGTTTAGGTAGTAATTTCCTGTTGTGGTTCTTCTAACTGAATTGTTTAGGTAGTAATTACCTGTTGTAGTTCTTCTAACTGAATTGTTTAGGTTGTAAATACCTGTTGTAGTTCTTCTAACGAAATTGTTTAGGTAGTAATTACCTGTTGTAGTTCTTCTAACTGAATTGTTTAGGTAGTAATTACCTGTTGTAGTTTTAACTGTTGTTTAGGTAGTAATTACCTGTTGTAGTTCTCTAACTGAATTGTTTAGGTAGTAATTACCTGTTGTAGTTCTTCTAACTGAATTGTTTAGGTAGTAATTACCTGTTGTAGTTCTTCTAACTGAATTGTTTAGGTAGTAATTACCTGTTGTAGTTCTTCTAACTGAATTGTTTAGGTAGTAATTACCTGTTGTAGTTCTTCTAACTGAATTGTTTAGGTAGTAATTACCTGTTGTAGTTCTTCTAACTGAATTGTTTAGGTAGTAAATTACCTGTTGTAGTTCTTCTAACTGAATTGTTTAGGTAGTAATTACCTGTTGTAGTTCTAACTGAATTGTTTAGGTAGTAATTACCTGTTGTAGTTCTTTCAACTGAATTGTTTAGGTAGTAATTACCTGTTGTAGTTTTTTGTTTAACTGAAATGTTTAGGTAGTAATTACCTGTTGTAGTTCTTCTAACTGAATTGTTTAGGTAGTAATTACCTGTTGTAGTTCTCTAAATGAATTGTTTAGGTAGTAAATTACCTGTTGTAGTTCTTCTAACTGAATTGTTTAGGTAGTAATTACCTGTTGTAGTTCTTCTAACTGAATTGTTTAGGTAGTAATTACCTGTTGTAGTTCTAACTAAATTGTTTAGGTAGTAATTACCTGTTGTAGTTCTCTAAACTGAATTGTTTAGGTAGTAAATACCTGTTGTAGTTCTTCTAACTGAATTGTTTAGGTAGTAATTACCTGTTGTAGTTCTTCTAACTGAATTGTTTAGGTAGTAATTACCTGTTGTAGTTCTTCTAACTGAATTGTTTAGGTAGTAATTACCTGTTGTAGTTCTTATAACTGAATTGTTTAGGTAGTAATTACCTGTTGTAGTTCTTCTAACTGAATTGTTTAGGTAGTAATTACCTGTTGTAGTTCTAACTGAATTGTTTAGGTAGTAATTACCTGTTGTAGTTCTTCTAACTGAATTGTTTAGGTAGTAATTACCTGTTGTAGTTCTTAACTGAATTGTTTAGGTAGTAATTACCTGTTGTAGTTCTTTTAACTGAATTGTTTAGGTAGTAATTACCTGTTGTAGTTCTAACTAAATTGTTTAGGTAGTAATTACCTGTTGTAGTTTCTCTAAGTGAATTGTTTAGGTTGTAAATACCTGTTGTAGTTCTTCTAACGAAATTGTTTAGGTAGTAATTACCTGTTGTAGTTCTTCTAACTGAATTGTTTAGGTAGTAATTACCTGTTGTAGTTCTTCTAACTGAATTGTTTAGGTAGTAATTACCTGTTGTAGTTCTTCTAACTGAATTGTTTAGGTAGTAATTACCTGTTGTAGTTCTAACTGAATTGTTTAGGTAGTAATTACCTGTTGTAGTTCTTCTAACTGAATTGTTTAGGTAGTAATTACCTGAATTGTTTAGTAGTTCTTCTGTTGTAGTTCTAACTGAATTGTTTAGGTAGTAATTACCTGTTGTAGTTCTTCTAACTGAATTGTTTAGGTAGTAATTACCTGTTGTAGTTCTTCTAACTGAATTGTTTAGGTAGTAATTACCTGTTGTAGTTCTCTAACTGAATTGTTTAGGTAGTAATTACCTGTTGTAGTTCTTCTAACTGAATTGTTTAGGTAGTAATTACCTGTTGTAGTTCTTCTAACTGAATTGTTTAGGTAGTAATTACCTGTTGTAGTTCTTCTAACTGAATTGTTTAGGTAGTAATTACCTGTTGTAGTTCTTCTAACTGAATTGTTTAGGTAGTAATTACCTGTTGTAGTTCTTCTAACTGAATTGTTTAGGTAGTAATTACCTGTTGTAGTTCTTCTAACTGAATTGTTTAGGTAGTAATTACCTGTTGTAGTTCTTCTAACTGAATTGTTTAGGTAGTAATTACCTGTTGTAGTTCTTCTAACTGAATTGTTTAGGTAGTAATTACCTGTTGTAGTTCTTCTAACTGAATTGTTTAGGTAGTAATTACCTGTTGTAGTTCTTCTAACTGAATTGTTTAGGTAGTAATTACCTGTTGTAGTTCTTCTAACTGAATTGTTTAGGTAGTAATTACCTGTTGTAGTTCTTCTAACTGAATTGTTTAGGTAGTAATTACCTGTTGTAGTTCTTCTAACTGAATTGTTTAGGTAGTAATTACCTGTTGTAGTTCTTCTAACTGAATTGTTTAGGTAGTAATTACCTGTTGTAGTTCTTCTAACTGAATTGTTTAGGTAGTAATTACCTGTTGTAGTTCTTCTAACTGAATTGTTTAGGTAGTAATTACCTGTTGTAGTTCTTCTAACTGAATTGTTTAGGTAGTAATTACCTGTTGTAGTTCTTCTAACTGAATTGTTTAGGTAGTAATTACCTGTTGTAGTTCTTCTAACTGAATTGTTTAGGTAGTAATTACCTGTTGTAGTTCTTCTAACTGAATTGTTTAGGTAGTAATTACCTGTTGTAGTTCTTCTAACTGAATTGTTTAGGTAGTAATTACCTGTTGTAGTTGTTTAGGTAGTAATTACCTGTTGTAGTTCTTCTAACTGAATTGTTTAGGTAGTAATTACCTGTTGTAGTTCTTCTAACTGAATTGTTTAGGTAGTAATTACCTGTTGTAGTTCTTCTAACTGAATTGTTTAGGTAGTAATTACCTGTTGTAGTTCTTCTAACTGAATTGTTTAGGTAGTAATTACCTGTTGTAGTTCTAACTGAATTGTTTAGGTAGTAATTACCTGTTGTAGTTCTCTAACTGAATTGTTTAGGTAGTAATTACCTGTTGTAGTTCTTCTAACTGAATTGTTTAGGTAGTAATTACCTGTTGTAGTTCTTCTAACTGAATTGTTTAGGTAGTAATTACCTGTTGTAGTTCTCTAACTGAATTGTTTAGGTAGTAATTACCTGTTGTAGTTCTTCTAACTGAATTGTTTAGGTAGTAATTACCTGTTGTAGTTCTTCTAACTGAATTGTTTAGGTAGTAATTACCTGTTGTAGTTCTTCTAACTGAATTGTTTAGGTAGTAATTACCTGTTGTAGTTCTTCTAACTGAATTGTTTAGGTAGTAATTACCTGTTGTAGTTCTTCTAACTGAATTGTTTAGGTAGTAATTACCTGTTGTAGTTCTTCTAACTGAATTGTTTAGGTAGTAATTACCTGTTGTAGTTCTTCTAACTGAATTGTTTAGGTAGTAATTACCTGTTGTAGTTCTTTAGGTAACTGAATTGTTTAGGTAGTAATTACCTGTTGTAGTTCTTCTAACTGAATTGTTTAGGTAGTAATTACCTGTTGTAGTTCTTCTAACTGAATTGTTTAGGTAGTAATTACCTGTTGTAGTTCTTCTAACTGAATTGTTTAGGTAGTAATTACCTGTTGTAGTTCTTCTAACTGAATTGTTTAGGTAGTAATTACCTGTTGTAGTTCTTCTAACTGAATTGTTTAGGTAGTAATTACCTGTTGTAGTTCTTCTAACTGAATTGTTTAGGTAGTAATTACCTGTTGTAGTTCTTCTAACTGAATTGTTTAGGTAGTAATTACCTGTTGTAGTTCTTCTAACTGAATTGTTTAGGTAGTAATTACCTGTTGTAGTTCTTCTAACTGAATTGTTTAGGTAGTAATTACCTGTTGTAGTTCTTCTAACTGAATTGTTTAGGTAGTAATTACCTGTTGTAGTTCTTCTAACTGAATTGTTTAGGTAGTAATTACCTGTTGTAGTTCTCTAACTGAATTGTTTAGGTAGTAATTACCTGTTGTAGTTCTTCTAACTGAATTGTTTAGGTAGTAATTACCTGTTGTAGTTCTTCTAACTGAATTGTTTAGGTAGTAATTACCTGTTGTAGTTCTTCTAACTGAATTGTTTAGGTAGTAATTACCTGTTGTAGTTCTTCTAACTGAATTGTTTAGGTAGTAATTACCTGTTGTAGTTCTTCTAACTGAATTGTTTAGGTAGTAATTACCTGTTGTAGTTCTTCTAACTGAATTGTTTAGGTAGTAATTACCTGTTGTAGTTCTTCTAACTGAATTGTTTAGGTAGTAATTACCTGTTGTAGTTCTTCTAACTGAATTGTTTAGGTAGTAATTACCTGTTGTAGTTCTTCTAACTGAATTGTTTAGGTAGTAATTACCTGTTGTAGTTCTTCTAACTGAATTGTTTAGGTAGTAATTACCTGTTGTAGTTCTTCTAACTGAATTGTTTAGGTAGTAATTACCTGTTGTAGTTCTTCTAACTGAATTGTTTAGGTAGTAATTACCTGTTGTAGTTCTTCTAACTGAATTGTTTAGGTAGTAATTACCTGTTGTAGTTCTTCTAACTGAATTGTTTAGGTAGTAATTACCTGTTGTAGTTCTTCTAACTGAATTGTTTAGGTAGTAATTACCTGTTGTAGTTCTTCTAACTGAATTGTTTAGGTAGTAATTACCTGTTGTAGTTCTTCTAACTGAATTGTTTAGGTAGTAATTACCTGTTGTAGTTCTTCTAACTGAATTGTTTAGGTAGTAATTACCTGTTGTAGTTCTTCTAACTGAATTGTTTAGGTAGTAATTACCTGTTGTAGTTCTTCTAACTGAATTGTTTAGGTAGTAATTACCTGTTGTAGTTCTTCTAACTGAATTGTTTAGGTAGTAATTACCTGTTGTAGTTCTTCTAACTGAATTGTTTAGGTAGTAATTACCTGTTGTAGTTCTCTAACTGAATTGTTTAGGTAGTAATTACCTGTTGTAGTTCTTCTAACTGAATTGTTTAGGTAGTAATTACCTGTTGTAGTTCTTCTAACTGAATTGTTTAGGTAGTAATTACCTGTTGTAGTTCTTCTAACTGAATTGTTTAGGTAGTAATTACCTGTTGTAGTTCTTCTAACTGAATTGTTTAGGTAGTAATTACCTGTTGTAGTTCTTCTAACTGAATTGTTTAGGTAGTAATTACCTGTTGTAGTTCTTCTAACTGAATTGTTTAGGTAGTAATTACCTGTTGTAGTTCTTCTAACTGAATTGTTTAGGTAGTAATTACCTGTTGTAGTTCTTCTAACTGAATTGTTTAGGTAGTAATTACCTGTTGTAGTTCTTCTAACTGAATTGTTTAGGTAGTAATTACCTGTTGTAGTTCTTCTAACTGAATTGTTTAGGTAGTAATTACCTGTTGTAGTTCTAACTGAATTGTTTAGGTAGTAATTACCTGTTGTAGTTCTTCTAACTGAATTGTTTAGGTAGTAATTACCTGTTGTAGTTCTTCTAACTGAATTGTTTAGGTAGTAATTACCTGTTGTAGTTCTTCTAACTGAATTGTTTAGGTAGTAATTACCTGTTGTAGTTCTCTAACTGAATTGTTTAGGTAGTAATTACCTGTTGTAGTTCTTCTAACTGAATTGTTTAGGTAGTAATTACCTGTTGTAGTTCTTCTAACTGAATTGTTTAGGTAGTAATTACCTGTTGTAGTTCTTCTAACTGAATTGTTTAGGTAGTAATTACCTGTTGTAGTTCTTCTAACTAACTGTTTAGGTAGTAATTACCTGTTGTAGTTCTTCTAACTGAATTGTTTAGGTAGTAATTACCTGTTGTAGTTCTTCTAACTGAATTGTTTAGGTAGTAATTACCTGTTGTAGTTCTGTTGTAGTTCTAACTGAATTGTTTAGGTAGTAATTACCTGTTGTAGTTCTTCTAACTGAATTGTTTAGGTAGTAATTACCTGTTGTAGTTCTTCTAACTGAATTGTTTAGGTAGTAATTACCTGTTGTAGTTCTTCTAACTGAATTGTTTAGGTAGTAATTACCTGTTGTAGTTCTTCTAACTGAATTGTTTAGGTAGTAATTACCTGTTGTAGTTCTTCTAACTGAATTGTTTAGGTAGTAATTACCTGTTGTAGTTCTCTAACTGAATTGTTTAGGTAGTAATTACCTGTTGTAGTTCTTCTAACTGAATTGTTTAGGTAGTAATTACCTGTTGTAGTTCTTCTAACTGAATTGTTTAGGTAGTAATTACCTGTTGTAGTTCTTCTAACTGAATTGTTTAGGTAGTAATTACCTGTTGTAGTTCTTCTAACTGAATTGTTTAGGTAGTAATTACCTGTTGTAGTTCTTCTAACTGAATTGTTTAGGTAGTAATTACCTGTTGTAGTTCTTCTAACTGAATTGTTTAGGTAGTAATTACCTGTTGTAGTTCTTCTAACTGAATTGTTTAGGTAGTAATTACCTGTTGTAGTTCTTCTAACTGAATTGTTTAGGTAGTAATTACCTGTTGTAGTTCTTCTAACTGAATTGTTTAGGTAGTAATTACCTGTTGTAGTTCTTCTAACTGAATTGTTTAGGTAGTAATTACCTGTTGTAGTTCTTCTAACTGAATTGTTTAGGTAGTAATTACCTGTTGTAGTTCTTCTAACTGAATTGTTTAGGTAGTAATTACCTGTTGTAGTTCTTCTAACTGAATTGTTTAGGTAGTAATTACCTGTTGTAGTTCTTCTAACTGAATTGTTTAGGTAGTAATTACCTGTTGTAGTTCTTCTAACTGAATTGTTTAGGTAGTAATTACCTGTTGTAGTTCTTCTAACTGAATTGTTTAGGTAGTAATTACCTGTTGTAGTTCTTCTAACTGAATTGTTTAGGTAGTAATTACCTGTTGTAGTTCTTCTAACTGAATTGTTTAGGTAGTAATTACCTGTTGTAGTTCTTCTAACTGAATTGTTTAGGTAGTAATTACCTGTTGTAGTTCTTCTAACTGAATTGTTTAGGTAGTAATTACCTGTTGTAGTTCTTCTAACTGAATTGTTTAGGTAGTAATTACCTGTTGTAGTTCTTCTAACTGAATTGTTTAGGTAGTAATTACCTGTTGTAGTTCTTCTAACTGAATTGTTTAGGTAGTAATTACCTGTTGTAGTTCTTCTAACTGAATTGTTTAGGTAGTAATTACCTGTTGTAGTTCTTCTAACTGAATTGTTTAGGTAGTAATTACCTGTTGTAGTTCTTCTAACTGAATTGTTTAGGTAGTAATTACCTGTTGTAGTTCTTCTAACTGAATTGTTTAGGTAGTAATTACCTGTTGTAGTTCTTCTAACTGAATTGTTTAGGTAGTAATTACCTGTTGTAGTTCTTCTAACTGAATTGTTTAGGTAGTAATTACCTGTTGTAGTTCTTCTAACTGAATTGTTTAGGTAGTAATTACCTGTTGTAGTTCTTCTAACTGAATTGTTTAGGTAGTAATTACCTGTTGTAGTTCTTCTAACTGAATTGTTTAGGTAGTAATTACCTGTTGTAGTTCTTCTAACTGAATTGTTTAGGTAGTAATTACCTGTTGTAGTTCTTCTAACTGAATTGTTTAGGTAGTAATTACCTGTTGTAGTTCTTCTAACTGAATTGTTTAGGTAGTAATTACCTGTTGTAGTTCTTGTAGTTCTAACTGAATTGTTTAGGTAGTAATTACCTGTTGTAGTTCTTCTAACTGAATTGTTTAGGTAGTAATTACCTGTTGTAGTTCTTCTAACTGAATTGTTTAGGTAGTAATTACCTGTTGTAGTTCTTCTAACTGAATTGTTTAGGTAGTAATTACCTGTTGTAGTTCTTCTAACTGAATTGTTTAGGTAGTAATTACCTGTTGTAGTTCTTCTAACTGAATTGTTTAGGTAGTAATTACCTGTTGTAGTTCTTCTAACTGAATTGTTTAGGTAGTAATTACCTGTTGTAGTTCTTCTAACTGAATTGTTTAGGTAGTAATTACCTGTTGTAGTTCTTCTAACTGAATTGTTTAGGTAGTAATTACCTGTTGTAGTTCTTCTAACTGAATTGTTTAGGTAGTAATTACCTGTTGTAGTTCTTCTAACTGAATTGTTTAGGTAGTAATTACCTGTTGTAGTTCTTCTAACTGAATTGTTTAGGTAGTAATTACCTGTTGTAGTTCTTCTAACTGAATTGTTTAGGTAGTAATTACCTGTTGTAGTTCTTCTAACTGAATTGTTTAGGTAGTAATTACCTGTTGTAGTTCTTCTAACTGAATTGTTTAGGTAGTAATTACCTGTTGTAGTTCTTCTAACTGAATTGTTTAGGTAGTAATTACCTGTTGTAGTTCTTCTAACTGAATTGTTTAGGTAGTAATTACCTGTTGTAGTTCTTCTAACTGAATTGTTTAGGTAGTAATTACCTGTTGTAGTTCTTCTAACTGAATTGTTTAGGTAGTAATTACCTGTTGTAGTTCTTCTAACTGAATTGTTTAGGTAGTAATTACCTGTTGTAGTTCTTCTAACTGAATTGTTTAGGTAGTAATTACCTGTTGTAGTTCTTCTAACTGAATTGTTTAGGTAGTAATTGTGTTGTAGTTCTTCTAACTGAATTGTTTAGGTAGTAATTACCTGTTGTAGTTCTTCTAACTGAATTGTTTAGGTAGTAATTACCTGTTGTAGTTCTTCTAACTGAATTGTTTAGGTAGTAATTACCTGTTGTAGTTCTTCTAACTGAATTGTTTAGGTAGTAATTACCTGTTGTAGTTCTTCTAACTGAATTGTTTAGGTAGTAATTACCTGTTGTAGTTCTTCTAACTGAATTGTTTAGGTAGTAATTACCTGTTGTAGTTCTTCTAACTGAATTGTTTAGGTAGTAATTACCTGTTGTAGTTCTTCTAACTGAATTGTTTAGGTAGTAATTACCTGTTGTAGTTCTCTAACTGAATTGTTTAGGTAGTAATTACCTGTTGTAGTTCTTCTAACTGAATTGTTTAGGTAGTAATTACCTGTTGTAGTTCTTCTTCTTCTAACTGAATTGTTTAGGTGAATTGTTTAGGTAGTAATTGACCTGTTGTAGTTCTTCTAACTGAATTGTTTAGGTAGTAATTACCTGTTGTAGTTCTTCTAACTGAATTGTTTAGGTAGTAATTACCTGTTGTAGTTCTAAACTGAATTGTTTAGGTAGTAATTACCTGTTGTAGTTCTTCTAACTGAATTGTTTAGGTAGTAATTACCTGTTGTAGTTCTTCTAACTGAATTGTTTAGGTAGTAATTACCTGTTGTAGTTCTTCTAACTGAATTGTTTAGGTAGTAATTACCTGTTGTAGTTCTTCTAACTGAATTGTTTAGGTAGTAATTACCTGTTGTAGTTCTTCTAACTGAATTGTTTAGGTAGTAATTACCTGTTGTAGTTCTTCTAACTGAATTGTTTAGGTAGTAATTACCTGTTGTAGTTCTTCTAACTGAATTGTTTAGGTAGTAATTACCTGTTGTAGTTCTAACTAACTGAATTGTTTAGGTAGTAATTACCTGTTGTAGTTCTTCTAACTGAATTGTTTAGGTAGTAATTACCTGTTGTAGTTCTTCTAACTGAATTGTTTAGGTAGTAATTACCTGTTGTAGTTCTTCTAACTGAATTGTTTAGGTAGTAATTACCTGTTGTAGTTCTTCTAACTGAATTGTTTAGGTAGTAATTACCTGTTGTAGTTCTTCTAACTGAATTGTTTAGGTAGTAATTACCTGTTGTAGTTCTTCTAACTGAATTGTTTAGGTAGTAATTACCTGTTGTAGTTCTTCTAACTGAATTGTTTAGGTAGTAATTACCTGTTGTAGTTCTTCTAACTGAATTGTTTAGGTAGTAATTACCTGTTGTAGTTCTTCTAACTGAATTGTTTAGGTAGTAATTACCTGTTGTAGTTCTTCTAACTGAATTGTTTAGGTAGTAATTACCTGTTGTAGTTCTTCTAACTGAATTGTTTAGGTAGTAATTACCTGTTGTAGTTCTTCTAACTGAATTGTTTAGGTAGTAATTACCTGTTGTAGTTCTTCTAACTGAATTGTTTAGGTAGTAATTACCTGTTGTAGTTCTTCTAACTGAATTGTTTAGGTAGTAATTACCTGTTGTAGTTCTTCTAACTGAATTGTTTAGGTAGTAATTACCTGTTGTAGTTCTTCTAACTGAATTGTTTAGGTAGTAATTACCTGTTGTAGTTCTTCTAACTGAATTGTTTAGGTAGTAATTACCTGTTGTAGTTCTTCTAACTGAATTGTTTAGGTAGTAATTACCTGTTGTAGTTCTTCTAACTGAATTGTTTAGGTAGTAATTACCTGTTGTAGTTCTTCTAACTGAATTGTTTAGGTAGTAATTACCTGTTGTAGTTCTTCTAACTGAATTGTTTAGGTAGTAATTACCTGTTGTAGTTCTTCTAACTGAATTGTTTAGGTAGTAATTACCTGTTGTAGTTCTTCTAACTGAATTGTTTAGGTAGTAATTACCTGTTGTAGTTCTTCTAACTGAATTGTTTAGGTAGTAATTACCTGTTGTAGTTCTTCTAACTGAATTGTTTAGGTAGTAATTACCTGTTGTAGTTCTTCTAACTGAATTGTTTAGGTAGTAATTACCTGTTGTAGTTCTTCTAACTGAATTGTTTAGGTAGTAATTACCTGTTGTAGTTCTTCTAACTGAATTGTTTAGGTAGTAATTACCTGTTGTAGTTCTTCTAACTGAATTGTTTAGGTAGTAATTACCTGTTGTAGTTCTTCTAACTGAATTGTTTAGGTAGTAATTACCTGTTGTAGTTCTTCTAACTGAATTGTTTAGGTAGTAATTACCTGTTGTAGTTCTTCTAACTGAATTGTTTAGGTAGTAATTACCTGTTGTAGTTCTTCTAACTGAATTGTTTAGGTAGTAATTACCTGTTGTAGTTCTAACTGAATTGTTTAGGTAGTAATTACCTGTTGTAGTTCTTCTAACTGAATTGTTTAGGTAGTAATTACCTGTTGTAGTTCTTCTAACTGAATTGTTTAGGTAGTAATTACCTGTTGTAGTTCTTCTAACTGAATTGTTTAGGTAGTAATTACCTGTTGTAGTTCTTCTAACTGAATTGTTTAGGTAGTAATTACCTGTTGTAGTTCTTCTAACTGAATTGTTTAGGTAGTAATTACCTGTTGTAGTTCTTCTAACTGAATTGTTTAGGTAGTAATTACCTGTTGTAGTTCTTCTAACTGAATTGTTTAGGTAGTAATTACCTGTTGTAGTTCTTCTAACTGAATTGTTTAGGTAGTAATTACCTGTTGTAGTTCTTCTAACTGAATTGTTTAGGTAGTAATTACCTGTTGTAGTTCTTCTAACTGAATTGTTTAGGTAGTAATTACCTGTTGTAGTTCTTCTAACTGAATTGTTTAGGTAGTAATTACCTGTTGTAGTTCTTCTAACTGAATTGTTTAGGTAGTAATTACCTGTTGTAGTTCTTCTAACTGAATTGTTTAGGTAGTAATTACCTGTTGTAGTTCTTCTAACTGAATTGTTTAGGTAGTAATTACCTGTTGTAGTTCTTCTAACTGAATTGTTTAGGTAGTAATTACCTGTTGTAGTTCTTCTAACTGAATTGTTTAGGTAGTAATTACCTGTTGTAGTTCTTCTAACTGAATTGTTTAGGTAGTAATTACCTGTTGTAGTTCTTCTAACTGAATTGTTTAGGTAGTAATTACCTGTTGTAGTTCTTCTAACTGAATTGTTTAGGTAGTAATTACCTGTTGTAGTTCTTCTAACTGAATTGTTTAGGTAGTAATTACCTGTTGTAGTTCTTCTAACTGAATTGTTTAGGTAGTAATTACCTGTTGTAGTTCTTCTAACTGAATTGTTTAGGTAGTAATTACCTGTTGTAGTTCTTCTAACTGAATTGTTTAGGTAGTAATTACCTGTTGTAGTTCTTCTAACTGAATTGTTTAGGTAGTAATTACCTGTTGTAGTTCTTCTAACTGAATTGTTTAGGTAGTAATTACCTGTTGTAGTTCTTCTAACTGAATTGTTTAGGTAGTAATTACCTGTTGTAGTTCTTCTAACTGAATTGTTTAGGTAGTAATTACCTGTTGTAGTTCTTCTAACTGAATTGTTTAGGTAGTAATTACCTGTTGTAGTTCTAACTGAATTGTTTAGTAGTAATCCTGTTGTAACTGAAATTGTTTAGGTAGTAATTACCTGTTGTAGTTCTTCTAACTGAATTGTTTAGGTAGTAATTACCTGTTGTAGTTCTTCTAACTGAATTGTTTAGGTAGTAATTACCTGTTGTAGTTCTTCTAACTGAATTGTTTAGGTAGTAATTACCTGTTGTAGTTCTAACTGAATTGTTTAGGTAGTAATTACCTGTTGTAGTTCTTCTAACTGAATTGTTTAGGTAGTAATTACCTGTTGTAGTTCTTATAACTGAATTGTTTAGGTAGTAATTACCTGTTGTAGTTCTTCTAACTGAATTGTTTAGGTAGTAATTACCTGTTGTAGTTCTAACTGAATTGTTTAGGTAGTAATTACCTGTTGTAGTTCTTCTAACTGAATTGTTTAGGTAGTAATTACCTGTTGTAGTTCTTCTAACTGAATTGTTTAGGTAGTAATTACCTGTTGTAGTTCTTCTAACTGAATTGTTTAGGTAGTAATTACCTGTTGTAGTTCTTCTAACTGAATTGTTTAGGTAGTAATTACCTGTTGTAGTTCTTCTAACTGAATTGTTTAGGTAGTAATTACCTGTTGTAGTTCTTCTAACTGAATTGTTTAGGTAGTAATTACCTGTTGTAGTTCTTAACTTGTTTAAGTAATTACCTGTGTAAACTTTGTTTAGGTAGTAATTACCTGTTGTAGTTCTTCTAACTGAATTGTTTAGGTAGTAATTACCTGTTGTAGTTCTTCTAACTGAATTGTTTAGGTAGTAATTACCTGTTGTAGTTCTTCTAACTGAATTGTTTAGGTAGTAATTACCTGTTGTAGTTCTTCTAACTGAATTGTTTAGGTAGTAATTACCTGTTGTAGTTCTTCTAACTGAATTGTTTAGGTAGTAATTACCTGTTGTAGTTCTTCTAACTGAATTGTTTAGGTAGTAATTACCTGTTGTAGTTCTTCTAACTGAATTGTTTAGGTAGTAATTACCTGTTGTAGTTCTAACTGAATTGTTTAGGTAGTAATTACCTGTTGTAGTTCTTCTAACTGAATTGTTTAGGTAGTAATTACCTGTTGTAGTTCTTCTAACTGAATTGTTTAGGTAGTAATTACCTGTTGTAGTTCTTCTAACTGAATTGTTTAGGTAGTAATTACCTGTTGTAGTTCTTCTAACTGAATTGTTTAGGTAGTAATTACCTGTTGTAGTTCTTCTAACTGAATTGTTTAGGTAGTAATTACCTGTTGTAGTTCTTCTAACTGAATTGTTTAGGTAGTAATTACCTGTTGTAGTTCTTCTAACTGAATTGTTTAGGTAGTAATTACCTGTTGTAGTTCTTCTAACTGAATTGTTTAGGTAGTAATTACCTGTTGTAGTTCTTCTAACTGAATTGTTTAGGTAGTAATTACCTGTTGTAGTTCTTCTAACTGAATTGTTTAGGTAGTAATTACCTGTTGTAGTTCTTCTAACTGAATTGTTTAGGTAGTAATTACCTGTTGTAGTTCTTCTAACTGAATTGTTTAGGTAGTAATTACCTGTTGTAGTTCTTCTAACTGAATTGTTTAGGTAGTAATTACCTGTTGTAGTTCTTCTAACTGAATTGTTTAGGTAGTAATTACCTGTTGTAGTTCTTCTAACTGAATTGTTTAGGTAGTAATTACCTGTTGTAGTTCTTCTAACTGAATTGTTTAGGTAGTAATTACCTGTTGTAGTTCCTTCTAACTGAATTGTTTAGGTAGTAATTACCTGTTGTAGTTCTTCTAACTGAATTGTTTAGGTAGTAATTACCTGTTGTAGTTCTTCTAACTGAATTGTTTAGGTAGTAATTACCTGTTGTAGTTCTTCTAACTGAATTGTTTAGGTAGTAATTACCTGTTGTAGTTCTTCTAACTGAATTGTTTAGGTAGTAATTACCTGTTGTAGTTCTTCTAACTGAATTGTTTAGGTAGTAATTACCTGTTGTAGTTCTTCTAACTGAATTGTTTAGGTAGTAATTACCTGTTGTAGTTCTTCTAACTGAATTGTTTAGGTAGTAATTACCTGTTGTAGTTCTTCTAACTGAATTGTTTAGGTAGTAATTACCTGTTGTAGTTCTTCTAACTGAATTGTTTAGGTAGTAATTACCTGTTGTAGTTCTCTAACTGAATTGTTTAGGTAGTAATTACCTGTTGTAGTTCTTCTAACTGAATTGTTTAGGTAGTAATTACCTGTTGTAGTTCTTCTAACTGAATTGTTTAGGTAGTAATTACCTGTTGTAGTTCTTCTAACTGAATTGTTTAGGTAGTAATTACCTGTTGTAGTTCTTCTAACTGAATTGTTTAGGTAGTAATTACCTGTTGTAGTTCTTTGTAGTTCTAACTGAATTGTTTAGGTAGTAATTACCTGTTGTAGTTCTTCTAACTGAATTGTTTAGGTAGTAATTACCTGTTGTAGTTCTTCTAACTGAATTGTTTAGGTAGTAATTACCTGTTGTAGTTCTTCTAACTGAATTGTTTAGGTAGTAATTACCTGTTGTAGTTCTTCTAACTGAATTGTTTAGGTAGTAATTACCTGTTGTAGTTCTTCTGAACTGAATTGTTTAGGTAGTAATTACCTGTTGTAGTTCTTCTAACTGAATTGTTTAGGTAGTAATTACCTGTTGTAGTTCTTCTAACTGAATTGTTTAGGTAGTAATTACCTGTTGTAGTTCTTCTAACTGAATTGTTTAGGTAGTAATTACCTGTTGTAGTTCTTCTAACTGAATTGTTTAGGTAGTAATTACCTGTTGTAGTTCTTCTAACTGAATTGTTTAGGTAGTAATTACCTGTTGTAGTTCTTCTAACTGAATTGTTTAGGTAGTAATTACCTGTTGTAGTTCTTCTAACTGAATTGTTTAGGTAGTAATTACCTGTTGTAGTTCTTCTAACTGAATTGTTTAGGTAGTAATTACCTGTTGTAGTTCTTCTAACTGAATTGTTTAGGTAGTAATTACCTGTTGTAGTTCTTCTAACTGAATTGTTTAGGTAGTAATTACCTGTTGTAGTTCTTCTAACTGAATTGTTTAGGTAGTAATTACCTGTTGTAGTTCTTCTAACTGAATTGTTTAGGTAGTAATTACCTGTTGTAGTTCTTCTAACTGAATTGTTTAGGTAGTAATTACCTGTTGTAGTTCTTCTAACTGAATTGTTTAGGTAGTAATTACCTGTTGTAGTTCTTCTAACTGAATTGTTTAGGTAGTAATTACCTGTTGTAGTTCTTCTAACTGAATTGTTTAGGTAGTAATTACCTGTTGTAGTTCTTCTAACTGAATTGTTTAGGTAGTAATTACCTGTTGTAGTTCTTCTAACTGAATTGTTTAGGTAGTAATTACCTGTTGTAGTTCTTCTAACTGAATTGTTTAGGTAGTAATTACCTGTTGTAGTTCTTCTAACTGAATTGTTTAGGTAGTAATTACCTGTTGTAGTTCTTCTAACTGAATTGTTTAGGTAGTAATTACCTGTTGTAGTTCTAACTGAATTGTTTAGGTAGTAATTACCTGTTGTAGTTCTTCTAACTGAATTGTTTAGGTAGTAATTACCTGTTGTAGTTCTTCTAACTGAATTGTTTAGGTAGTAATTACCTGTTGTAGTTCTTCTAACTGAATTGTTTAGGTAGTAATTACCTGTTGTAGTTCTTCTAACTGAATTGTTTAGGTAGTAATTACCTGTTGTAGTTCTTCTAACTGAATTGTTTAGGTAGTAATTACCTGTTGTAGTTCTTCTAACTGAATTGTTTAGGTAGTAATTACCTGTTGTAGTTCTTCTAACTGAATTGTTTAGGTAGTAATTACCTGTTGTAGTTCTTCTAACTGAATTGTTTAGGTAGTAATTACCTGTTGTAGTTCTCTAACTGAATTGTTTAGGTAGTAATTACCTGTTGTAGTTCTTCTAACTGAATTGTTTAGGTAGTAATTACCTGTTGTAGTTCTTCTAACTGAATTGTTTAGGTAGTAATTACCTGTTGTAGTTCTTCTAACTGAATTGTTTAGGTAGTAATTACCTGTTGTAGTTCTTCTAACTGAATTGTTTAGGTAGTAATTACCTGTTGTAGTTCTTCTAACTGAATTGTTTAGGTAGTAATTACCTGTTGTAGTTCTTCTAAACTGAATTGTTTAGGTAGTAATTACCTGTTGTAGTTCTTCTAACTGAATTGTTTAGGTAGTAATTACCTGTTGTAGTTCTTCTAACTGAATTGTTTAGGTAGTAATTACCTGTTGTAGTTCTTCTAACTGAATTGTTTAGGTAGTAATTACCTGTTGTAGTTCTTCTAACTGAATTGTTTAGGTAGTAATTACCTGTTGTAGTTCTTCTAACTGAATTGTTTAGGTAGTAACCTGTTGTAGTTCCTGTTGTAGTTCTTTGTAGTTCTAACTGAATTGTTTAGGTAGTAATTACCTGTTGTAGTTCTTCTAACTGAATTGTTTAGGTAGTAATTACCTGTTGTAGTTCTTCTAACTGAATTGTTTAGGTAGTAATTACCTGTTGTAGTTCTTCTAACTGAATTGTTTAGGTAGTAATTACCTGTTGTAGTTCTTCTAACTGAATTGTTTAGGTAGTAATTACCTGTTGTAGTTCTTCTAACTGAATTGTTTAGGTAGTAATTACCTGTTGTAGTTCTTCTAACTGAATTGTTTAGGTAGTAATTACCTGTTGTAGTTCTTCTAACTGAATTGTTTAGGTAGTAATTACCTGTTGTAGTTCTTCTAACTGAATTGTTTAGGTAGTAATTACCTGTTGTAGTTCTTCTAACTGAATTGTTTAGGTAGTAATTACCTGTTGTAGTTCTTCTAACTGAATTGTTTAGGTAGTAATTACCTGTTGTAGTTCTTCTAACTGAATTGTTTAGGTAGTAATTACCTGTTGTAGTTCTTCTAACTGAATTGTTTAGGTAGTAATTACCTGTTGTAGTTCTTCTAACTGAATTGTTTAGGTAGTAATTACCTGTTGTAGTTCTTCTAACTGAATTGTTTAGGTAGTAATTACCTGTTGTAGTTCTTCTAACTGAATTGTTTAGGTAGTAATTACCTGTTGTAGTTCTTCTAACTGAATTGTTTAGGTAGTAATTACCTGTTGTAGTTCTTCTAACTGAATTGTTTAGGTAGTAATTACCTGTTGTAGTTCTTCTAACTGAATTGTTTAGGTAGTAATTACCTGTTGTAGTTCTTCTAACTGAATTGTTTAGGTAGTAATTACCTGTTGTAGTTCTTCTAACTGAATTGTTTAGGTAGTAATTACCTGTTGTAGTTCTTCTAACTGAATTGTTTAGGTAGTAATTACCTGTTGTAGTTCTTCTAACTGAATTGTTTAGGTAGTAATTACCTGTTGTAGTTCTTCTAACTGAATTGTTTAGGTAGTAATTACCTGTTGTAGTTCTTCTAACTGAATTGTTTAGGTAGTAATTACCTGTTGTAGTTCTTCTAACTGAATTGTTTAGGTAGTAATTACCTGTTGTAGTTCTTCTAACTGAATTGTTTAGGTAGTAATTACCTGTTGTAGTTCTTCTAACTGAATTGTTTAGGTAGTAATTACCTGTTGTAGTTCTTCTAACTGAATTGTTTAGGTAGTAATTACCTGTTGTAGTTCTTCTAACTGAATTGTTTAGGTAGTAATTACCTGTTGTAGTTCTTCTAACTGAATTGTTTAGGTAGTAATTACCTGTTGTAGTTCTTCTAACTGAATTGTTTAGGTAGTAATTACCTGTTGTAGTTCTTCTAACTGAATTGTTTAGGTAGTAATTACCTGTTGTAGTTCTTCTAACTGAATTGTTTAGGTAGTAATTACCTGTTGTAGTTCTTCTAACTGAATTGTTTAGGTAGTAATTACCTGTTGTAGTTCTTCTAACTGAATTGTTTAGGTAGTAATTACCTGTTGTAGTTCTTCTAACTGAATTGTTTAGGTAGTAATTACCTGTTGTAGTTCTTCTAACTGAATTGTTTAGGTAGTAATTACCTGTTGTAGTTCTTCTAACTGAATTGTTTAGGTAGTAATTACCTGTTGTAGTTCTTCTAACTGAATTGTTTAGGTAGTAATTACCTGTTGTAGTTCTTCTAACTGAATTGTTTAGGTAGTAATTACCTGTTGTAGTTCTTCTAACTGAATTGTTTAGGTAGTAATTACCTGTTTGTAGGTTCTTCTGTTGTAAACTGAATTGTTTAGGTAGTAATTACCTGTTGTAGTTCTTCTAACTGAATTGTTTAGGTAGTAATTACCTGTTGTAGTTCTTCTAACTGAATTGTTTAGGTAGTAATTACCTGTTGTAGTTCTTCTAACTGAATTGTTTAGGTAGTAATTACCTGTTGTAGTTCTTCTAACTGAATTGTTTAGGTAGTAATTACCTGTTGTAGTTCTTCTAACTGAATTGTTTAGGTAGTAATTACCTGTTGTAGTTCTTCTAACTGAATTGTTTAGGTAGTAATTACCTGTTGTAGTTCTCTAACTGAATTGTTTAGGTAGTAATTACCTGTTGTAGTTCTTCTAACTGAATTGTTTAGGTAGTAATTACCTGTTGTAGTTCTTCTAACTGAATTGTTTAGGTAGTAATTACCTGTTGTAGTTCTTCTAACTGAATTGTTTAGGTAGTAATTACCTGTTGTAGTTCTAACTGAATTGTTTAGGTAGTAATTACCTGTTGTAGTTCTTCTAACTGAATTGTTTAGGTAGTAATTACCTGTTGTAGTTCTTCTAACTGAATTGTTTAGGTAGTAATTACCTGTTGTAGTTCTTCTAACTGAATTGTTTAGGTAGTAATTACCTGTTGTAGTTCTTCTAACTGAATTGTTTAGGTAGTAATTACCTGTTGTAGTTCTTCTAACTGAATTGTTTAGGTAGTAATTACCTGTTGTAGTTCTTCTAACTGAATTGTTTAGGTAGTAATTACCTGTTGTAGTTCTTCTAACTGAATTGTTTAGGTAGTAATTACCTGTTGTAGTTCTTCTAACTGAATTGTTTAGGTAGTAATTACCTGTTGTAGTTCTTCTAACTGAATTGTTTAGGTAGTAATTACCTGTTGTAGTTCTTCTAACTGAATTGTTTAGGTAGTAATTACCTGTTGTAGTTCTTCTAACTGAATTGTTTAGGTAGTAATTACCTGTTGTAGTTCTTCTAACTGAATTGTTTAGGTAGTAATTACCTGTTGTAGTTCTTCTAACTGAATTGTTTAGGTAGTAATTACCTGTTGTAGTTCTTCTAACTGAATTGTTTAGGTAGTAATTACCTGTTGTAGTTCTTCTGTTGTAGTTCTGAATTGTTTAGGTAGTAATTACCTGTTGTAGTTCTTCTAACTGAATTGTTTAGGTAGTAATTACCTGTTGTAGTTCTTCTAACTGAATTGTTTAGGTAGTAATTACCTGTTGTAGTTCTTCTAACTGAATTGTTTAGGTAGTAATTACCTGTTGTAGTTCTTCTAACTGAATTGTTTAGGTAGTAATTACCTGTTGTAGTTCTTCTAACTGAATTGTTTAGGTAGTAATTACCTGTTGTAGTTCTTCTAACTGAATTGTTTAGGTAGTAATTACCTGTTGTAGTTCTTCTAACTGAATTGTTTAGGTAGTAATTACCTGTTGTAGTTCTTCTAACTGAATTGTTTAGGTAGTAATTACCTGTTGTAGTTCTTCTAACTGAATTGTTTAGGTAGTAATTACCTGTTGTAGTTCTTCTAACTGAATTGTTTAGGTAGTAATTACCTGTTGTAGTTCTTCTAACTGAATTGTTTAGGTAGTAATTACCTGTTGTAGTTCTTCTAACTGAATTGTTTAGGTAGTAATTACCTGTTGTAGTTCTTCTAACTGAATTGTTTAGGTAGTAATTACCTGTTGTAGTTCTTCTAACTGAATTGTTTAGGTAGTAATTACCTGTTGTAGTTCTTCTAACTGAATTGTTTAGGTAGTAATTACCTGTTGTAGTTCTTCTAACTGAATTGTTTAGGTAGTAATTACCTGTTGTAGTTCTTCTAACTGAATTGTTTAGGTAGTAATTACCTGTTGTAGTTCTTCTAACTGAATTGTTTAGGTAGTAATTACCTGTTGTAGTTCTTCTAACTGAATTGTTTAGGTAGTAATTACCTGTTGTAGTTCTTCTAACTGAATTGTTTAGGTAGTAATTACCTGTTGTAGTTCTAACTGAATTGTTTAGGTAGTAATTACCTGTTGTAGTTCTTCTAACTGAATTGTTTAGGTAGTAATTACCTGTTGTAGTTCTTCTAACTGAATTGTTTAGGTAGTAATTACCTGTTGTAGTTCTTCTAACTGAATTGTTTAGGTAGTAATTACCTGTTGTAGTTCTTCTAACTGAATTGTTTAGGTAGTAATTACCTGTTGTAGTTCTTCTAACTGAATTGTTTAGGTAGTAATTACCTGTTGTAGTTCTTCTAACTGAATTGTTTAGGTAGTAATTACCTGTTGTAGTTCTTCTAACTGAATTGTTTAGGTAGTAATTACCTGTTGTAGTTCTTCTAACTGAATTGTTTAGGTAGTAATTACCTGTTGTAGTTCTTCTAACTGAATTGTTTAGGTAGTAATTACCTGTTGTAGTTCTTCTAACTGAATTGTTTAGGTAGTAATTACCTGTTGTAGTTCTTCTAACTGAATTGTTTAGGTAGTAATTACCTGTTGTAGTTCTTCTAACTGAATTGTTTAGGTAGTAATTACCTGTTGTAGTTCTTCTAACTGAATTGTTTAGGTAGTAATTACCTGTTGTAGTTCTTCTAACTGAATTGTTTAGGTAGTAATTACCTGTTGTAGTTCTTCTAACTGAATTGTTTAGGTAGTAATTACCTGTTGTAGTTCTTCTAACTGAATTGTTTAGGTAGTAATTACCTGTTGTAGTTCTTCTAACTGAATTGTTTAGGTAGTAATTACCTGTTGTAGTTCTTCTAACTGAATTGTTTAGGTAGTAATTACCTGTTGTAGTTCTTCTAACTGAATTGTTTAGGTAGTAATTACCTGTTGTAGTTCTTCTAACTGAATTGTTTAGGTAGTAATTACCTGTTGTAGTTCTTCTAACTGAATTGTTTAGGTAGTAATTACCTGTTGTAGTTCTTCTAACTGAATTGTTTAGGTAGTAATTACCTGTTGTAGTTCTTCTAACTGAATTGTTTAGGTAGTAATTACCTGTTGTAGTTCTTCTAACTGAATTGTTTAGGTAGTAATTACCTGTTGTAGTTCTTCTAACTGAATTGTTTAGGTAGTAATTACCTGTTGTAGTTCTTCTAACTGAATTGTTTAGGTAGTAATTACCTGTTGTAGTTCTTCTAACTGAATTGTTTAGGTAGTAATTACCTGTTGTAGTTCTTCTAACTGAATTGTTTAGGTAGTAATTACCTGTTGTAGTTCTCTAACTGAATTGTTTAGGTAGTAATTACCTGTTGTAGTTCTTCTAACTGAATTGTTTAGGTAGTAATTACCTGTTGTAGTTCTTCTAACTGAATTGTTTAGGTAGTAATTACCTGTTGTAGTTCTTCTAACTGAATTGTTTAGGTAGTAATTACCTGTTGTAGTTCTTCTAACTGAATTGTTTAGGTAGTAATTACCTGTTGTAGTTCTTCTAACTGAATTGTTTAGGTAGTAATTACCTGTTGTAGTTCTTCTAACTGAATTGTTTAGGTAGTAATTACCTGTTGTAGTTCTTCTAACTGAATTGTTTAGGTAGTAATTACCTGTTGTAGTTCTTCTAACTGAATTGTTTAGGTAGTAATTACCTGTTGTAGTTCTAACTGAATTGTTTAGGTAGTAATTACCTGTTGTAGTTCTTCTAACTGAATTGTTTAGGTAGTAATTACCTGTTGTAGTTCTTTAACTGAATTGTTTAGGTAGTAATTACCTGTTGTAGTTCTTCTAACTGAATTGTTTAGGTAGTAATTACCTGTTGTAGTTCTTCTAACTGAATTGTTTAGGTAGTAATTACCTGTTGTAGTTCTTCTAACTGAATTGTTTAGGTAGTAATTACCTGTTGTAGTTCTTCTAACTGAATTGTTTAGGTAGTAATTACCTGTTGTAGTTCTCTAACTGAATTGTTTAGGTAGTAATTACCTGTTGTAGTTCTTCTAACTGAATTGTTTAGGTAGTAATTACCTGTTGTAGTTCTTCTAACTGAATTGTTTAGGTAGTAATTACCTGTTGTAGTTCTTCTAACTGAATTGTTTAGGTAGTAATTACCTGTTGTAGTTCTTCTAACTGAATTGTTTAGGTAGTAATTACCTGTTGTAGTTCTTCTAACTGAATTGTTTAGGTAGTAATTACCTGTTGTAGTTCTTCTAACTGAATTGTTTAGGTAGTAATTACCTGTTGTAGTTCTTCTAACTGAATTGTTTAGGTAGTAATTACCTGTTGTAGTTCTTCTAACTGAATTGTTTAGGTAGTAATTACCTGTTGTAGTTCTTCTAACTGAATTGTTTAGGTAGTAATTACCTGTTGTAGTTCTTCTAACTGAATTGTTTAGGTAGTAATTACCTGTTGTAGTTCTTCTAACTGAATTGTTTAGGTAGTAATTACCTGTTGTAGTTCTCTAACTGAATTGTTTAGGTAGTAATTACCTGTTGTAGTTCTTCTAACTGAATTGTTTAGGTAGTAATTACCTGTTGTAGTTCTTCTAACTGAATTGTTTAGGTAGTAATTACCTGTTGTAGTTCTTCTAACTGAATTGTTTAGGTAGTAATTACCTGTTGTAGTTCTTCTAACTGAATTGTTTAGGTAGTAATTACCTGTTGTAGTTCTTCTAACTGAATTGTTTAGGTAGTAATTACCTGTTGTAGTTCTTCTAACTGAATTGTTTAGGTAGTAATTACCTGTTGTAGTTCTTCTAACTGAATTGTTTAGGTAGTAATTACCTGTTGTAGTTCTTCTAACTGAATTGTTTAGGTAGTAATTACCTGTTGTAGTTCTTCTAACTGAATTGTTTAGGTAGTAGTTGTAATTACCTGTTGTAGTTCTTCTAACTGAATTGTTTAGGTAGTAATTACCTGTTGTAGTTCTTCTAACTGAATTGTTTAGGTAGTAATTACCTGTTGTAGTTCTAACTGAATTGTTTAGGTAGTAATTACCTGTTGTAGTTCTTCTAACTGAATTGTTTAGGTAGTAATTACCTGTTGTAGTTCTTCTAACTGAATTGTTTAGGTAGTAATTACCTGTTGTAGTTCTTCTAACTGAATTGTTTAGGTAGTAATTACCTGTTGTAGTTCTTCTAACTGAATTGTTTAGGTAGTAATTACCTGTTGTAGTTCTTCTAACTGAATTGTTTAGGTAGTAATTACCTGTTGTAGTTCTCTAACTGAATTGTTTAGGTAGTAATTACCTGTTGTAGTTCTTCTAACTGAATTGTTTAGGTAGTAATTACCTGTTGTAGTTCTTCTAACTGAATTGTTTAGGTAGTAATTACCTGTTGTAGTTCTTCTAACTGAATTGTTTAGGTAGTAATTACCTGTTGTAGTTCTTCTAACTGAATTGTTTAGGTAGTAATTACCTGTTGTAGTTCTTCTAACTGAATTGTTTAGGTAGTAATTACCTGTTGTAGTTCTTCTAACTGAATTGTTTAGGTAGTAATTACCTGTTGTAGTTCTTCTAACTGAATTGTTTAGGTAGTAATTACCTGTTGTAGTTCTTCTAACTGAATTGTTTAGGTAGTAATTACCTGTTGTAGTTCTTCTAACTGAATTGTTTAGGTAGTAATTACCTGTTGTAGTTCTTCTAACTGAATTGTTTAGGTAGTAATTACCTGTTGTAGTTCTTCTAACTGAATTGTTTAGGTAGTAATTACCTGTTGTAGTTCTTCTAACTGAATTGTTTAGGTAGTAATTACCTGTTGTAGTTCTTCTAACTGAATTGTTTAGGTAGTAATTACCTGTTGTAGTTCTCTAACTGAATTGTTTAGGTAGTAATTACCTGTTGTAGTTCTTAACTGAATTGTTTAGGTAGTAATTACCTGTTGTAGTTCTTCTAACTGAATTGTTTAGGTAGTAATTACCTGTTGTAGTTCTTCTAACTGAATTGTTTAGGTAGTAATTACCTGTTGTAGTTCTCTAACTGAATTGTTTAGGTAGTAATTACCTGTTGTAGTTCTTCTAACTGAATTGTTTAGGTAGTAATTACCTGTTGTAGTTCTTCTAACTGAATTGTTTAGGTAGTAATTACCTGTTGTAGTTCTTCTAACTGAATTGTTTAGGTAGTAATTACCTGTTGTAGTTCTTCTAACTGAATTGTTTAGGTAGTAATTACCTGTTGTAGTTCTTCTAACTGAATTGTTTAGGTAGTAATTACCTGTTGTAGTTCTTCTAACTGAATTGTTTAGGTAGTAATTACCTGTTGTAGTTCTTTAACTGAATTGTTTAGGTAGTAATTACCTGTTGTAGTTCTAACTGAATTGTTTAGGTAGTAATTACCTGTTGTAGTTCTTCTAACTGAATTGTTTAGGTAGTAAATACCTGTTGTAGTTCTTCTAACTGAATTGTTTAGGTAGTAATTACCTGTTGTAGTTCTTCTAACTGAATTGTTTAGGTAGTAATTACCTGTTGTAGTTCTTCTAACTGAATTGTTTAGGTAGTAATTACCTGTTGTAGTTCTTCTAACTGAATTGTTTAGGTAGTAATTACCTGTTGTAGTTCTTCTAACTGAATTGTTTAGGTAGTAATTACCTGTTGTAGTTCTTCTAACTGAATTGTTTAGGTAGTAATTACCTGTTGTAGTTCTTCTAACTGAATTGTTTAGGTAGTAATTACCTGTTGTAGTTCTTCTAACTGAATTGTTTAGGTAGTAATTACCTGTTGTAGTTCTTCTAACTGAATTGTTTAGGTAGTAATTACCTGTTGTAGTTCTTCTAACTGAATTGTTTAGGTAGTAATTACCTGTTGTAGTTCTTCTAACTGAATTGTTTAGGTAGTAATTACCTGTTGTAGTTCTTCTAACTGAATTGTTTAGGTAGTAATTACCTGTTGTAGTTCTTCTAACTGAATTGTTTAGGTAGTAATTACCTGTTGTAGTTCTTCTAACTGAATTGTTTAGGTAGTAATTACCTGTTGTAGTTCTTCTAACTGAATTGTTTAGGTAGTAATTACCTGTTGTAGTTCTCTAACTGAATTGTTTAGGTAGTAATTACCTGTTGTAGTTCTTCTAACTGAATTGTTTAGGTAGTAATTACCTGTTGTAGTTCTTCTAACTGAATTGTTTAGGTAGTAATTACCTGTTGTAGTTCTTCTAACTGAATTGTTTAGGTAGTAATTACCTGTTGTAGTTCTTCTAACTGAATTGTTTAGGTAGTAATTACCTGTTGTAGTTCTTCTAACTGAATTGTTTAGGTAGTAATTACCTGTTGTAGTTCTTCTAACTGAATTGTTTAGGTAGTAATTACCTGTTGTAGTTCTTCTAACTGAATTGTTTAGGTAGTAATTACCTGTTGTAGTTCTTCTAACTGAATTGTTTAGGTAGTAATTACCTGTTGTAGTTCTTCTAACTGAATTGTTTAGGTAGTAATTACCTGTTGTAGTTCTTCTAACTGAATTGTTTAGGTAGTAATTACCTGTTGTAGTTCTTCTAACTGAATTGTTTAGGTAGTAATTACCTGTTGTAGTTCTTCTAACTGAATTGTTTAGGTAGTAATTACCTGTTGTAGTTCTTCTAACTGAATTGTTTAGGTAGTAATTACCTGTTGTAGTTCTTCTAACTGAATTGTTTAGGTAGTAATTACCTGTTGTAGTTCTTCTAACTGAATTGTTTAGGTAGTAATTACCTGTTGTAGTTCTTCTAACTGAATTGTTTAGGTAGTAATTACCTGTTGTAGTTCTTCTAACTGAATTGTTTAGGTAGTAATTACCTGTTGTAGTTCTTCTAACTGAATTGTTTAGGTAGTAATTACCTGTTGTAGTTCTTCTTTAACTGAATTGTTTAGGTAGTAATTACCTGTTGTAGTTCTTCTGTTGTAAACTGAATTGTTTAGGTAGTAATTACCTGTTGTAGTTCTTCTAACTGAATTGTTTAGGTAGTAATTACCTGTTGTAGTTCTTCTAACTGAATTGTTTAGGTAGTAATTACCTGTTGTAGTTCTTCTAACTGAATTGTTTAGGTAGTAATTACCTGTTGTAGTTCTTCTAACTGAATTGTTTAGGTAGTAATTACCTGTTGTAGTTCTTCTAACTGAATTGTTTAGGTAGTAATTACCTGTTGTAGTTCTTCTAACTGAATTGTTTAGGTAGTAATTACCTGTTGTAGTTCTTCTAACTGAATTGTTTAGGTAGTAATTACCTGT
Organism: Tachypleus tridentatus; assembly: GCF_004210375.1. Classification (NCBI taxonomy): domain Eukaryota; kingdom Metazoa; phylum Arthropoda; class Merostomata; order Xiphosura; family Limulidae; genus Tachypleus; species Tachypleus tridentatus. The sequence goes on along the minus strand of NC_134828.1, from coordinate 21,396,864 downwards.
TGTAGTTCTTCTAACTGAATTGTTTAGGTAGTAATTACCTGTTGTAGTTCTTCTAACTGAATTGTTTAGGTAGTAATTACCTGTTGTAGTTCTTCTAACTGAATTGTTTAGGTAGTAATTACCTGTTGTAGTTCTTCTAACTGAATTGTTTAGGTAGTAATTACCTGTTGTAGTTCTTCTAACTGAATTGTTTAGGTAGTAATTACCTGTTGTAGTTCTTCTAACTGAATTGTTTAGGTAGTAATTACCTGTTGTAGTTCTTCTAACTGAATTGTTTAGGTAGTAATTACCTTGTAGTTCTTCTAACGAAATTGTTTAGGTAGTAATTACCTGTTGTAGTTCTTCTAACTGAATTGTTTAGGTAGTAATTACCTGTTGTAGTTCTTCTAACTGAATTGTTTAGGTAGTAATTACCTGTTGTAGTTCTTCTAACTGAATTGTTTAGGTAGTAATTACCTGTTGTAGTTCTTCTAACTGAATTGTTTAGGTAGTAATTACCTGTTGTAGTTCTTCTAACTGAATTGTTTAGGTAGTAATTACCTGTTGTAGTTCTTCTAACTGAATTGTTTAGGTAGTAATTACCTGTTGTAGTTCTTCTAACTGAATTGTTTAGGTAGTAATTACCTGTTGTAGTTCTTCTAACTGAATTGTTTAGGTAGTAATTACCTGTTGTAGTTCTTCTAACTGAATTGTTTAGGTAGTAATTACCTGTTGTAGTTCTTCTAACTGAATTGTTTAGGTAGTAATTACCTGTTGTAGTTCTTCTAACTGAATTGTTTAGGTAGTAATTTGTACCTGTTGTAGTTCCTTTGTAGTTCTTCTAACTGAATTGTTTAGGTAGTAATTACCTGTTGTAGTAATCTTCTAACTGAATTGTTTAGGTAGTAATTACCTGTTGTAGTTCTTCTAACTGAATTGTTTAGGTAGTAATTACCTGTTGTAGTTCTTCTAACTGAATTGTTTAGGTAGTAATTACCTGTTGTAGTTCTTCTAACTGAATTGTTTAGGTAGTAATTACCTGTTGTAGTTCTTCTAACTGAATTGTTTAGGTAGTAATTACCTGTTGTAGTTCTTCTAACTGAATTGTTTAGGTAGTAATTACCTGTTGTAGTTCTTCTAACTGAATTGTTTAGGTAGTAATTACCTGTTGTAGTTCTTCTAACTGAATTGTTTAGGTAGTAATTACCTGTTGTAGTTCTTCTAACTGAATTGTTTAGGTAGTAATTACCTGTTGTAGTTCTTCTAACTGAATTGTTTAGGTAGTAATTACCTGTTGTAGTTCTTCTAACTGAATTGTTTAGGTAGTAATTACCTGTTGTAGTTCTTCTAACTGAATTGTTTAGGTAGTAATTACCTGTTGTAGTTCTTCTAACTGAATTGTTTAGGTAGTAATTACCTGTTGTAGTTCTTCTAACTGAATTGTTTAGGTAGTAATTACCTGTTGTAGTTCTTCTAACTGAATTGTTTAGGTAGTAATTACCTGTTGTAGTTCTTCTAACTGAATTGTTTAGGTAGTAATTACCTGTTGTAGTTCTTCTAACTGAATTGTTTAGGTAGTAATTACCTGTTGTAGTTCTCTAACTGAATTGTTTAGGTAGTAATTACCTGTTGTAGTTCTTCTAACTGAATTGTTTAGGTAGTAATTACCTGTTGTAGTTCTTCTAACTGAATTGTTTAGGTAGTAATTACCTGTTGTAGTTCTTCTAACTGAATTGTTTAGGTAGTAATTACCTGTTGTAGTTCTTCTAACTGAATTGTTTAGGTAGTAATTACCTGTTGTAGTTCTTCTAACTGAATTGTTTAGGTAGTAATTACCTGTTGTAGTTCTTCTAACTGAATTGTTTAGGTAGTAATTACCTGTTGTAGTTCTTCTAACTGAATTGTTTAGGTAGTAATTACCTGTTGTAGTTCTTCTAACTGAATTGTTTAGGTAGTAATTACCTGTTGTAGTTCTTCTAACTGAATTGTTTAGGTAGTAATTACCTGTTGTAGTTCTTCTAACTGAATTGTTTAGGTAGTAATTACCTGTTGTAGTTCTTCTAACTGAATTGTTTAGGTAGTAATTACCTGTTGTAGTTCTTCTAACTGAATTGTTTAGGTAGTAATTACCTGTTGTAGTTCTTCTAACTGAATTGTTTAGGTAGTAATTACCTGTTGTAGTTCTTCTAACTGAATTGTTTAGGTAGTAATTACCTGTTGTAGTTCTTCTAACTGAATTGTTTAGGTAGTAATTACCTGTTGTAGTTCTTCTAACTGAATTGTTTAGGTAGTAATTACCTGTTGTAGTTCTTCTAACTGAATTGTTTAGGTAGTAATTACCTGTTGTAGTTCTTCTAACTGAATTGTTTAGGTAGTAATTACCTGTTGTAGTTCTTAACTGAATTGTTTAGGTAGTAATTACCTGTTGTAGTTCTTCTAACTGAATTGTTTAGGTAGTAATTACCTGTTGTAGTTCTTCTAACTGAATTGTTTAGGTAGTAATTACCTGTTGTAGTTCTTCTAACTGAATTGTTTAGGTAGTAATTACCTGTTGTAGTTCTCTAACTGAATTGTTTAGGTAGTAATTACCTGTTTAGTCTCTTCTAACTGAATTGTTTAGGTAGTAAATACCTGTTGTAGTTCTTCAACTGAATTGTTTAGGTAGTAATTACCTGTTGTAGTTCTTCTAACTGAATTGTTTAGGTAGTAATTACCTGTTGTAGTTCTTCTAACTGAATTGTTTAGGTAGTAATTACCTGTTGTAGTTCTCTAACTGAATTGTTTAGGTAGTAATTACCTGTTGTAGTTCTTCTAACTGAATTGTTTAGGTAGTAATTACCTGTTGTAGTTCTCTAACTGAATTGTTTAGGTAGTAATTACCTGTTGTAGTTCTTCTAACTGAATTGTTTAGGTAGTAATTACCTGTTGTAGTTCTTCTAACTGAATTGTTTAGGTAGTAATTACCTGTTGTAGTTCTTCTAACTGAATTGTTTAGGTAGTAATTACCTGTTGTAGTTCTTCTAACTGAATTGTTTAGGTAGTAATTACCTGTTGTAGTTCTTCTAACTGAATTGTTTAGGTAGTAATTACCTGTTGTAGTTCTCTAACTGAATTGTTTAGGTAGTAATTACCTGTTGTAGTTCTTCTAACTGAATTGTTTAGGTAGTAATTACCTGTTGTAGTTCTTCTAACTGAATTGTTTAGGTAGTAATTACCTGTTGTAGTTCTTCTAACTGAATTGTTTAGGTAGTAATTACCTGTTGTAGTTCTTCTAACTGAATTGTTTAGGTAGTAATTACCTGTTGTAGTTCTTCTAACTGAATTGTTTAGGTAGTAATTACCTGTTGTAGTTCTAACTTGTTTAGGTAATTGTTTAGGTAGTAATTACCTGTTGTAGTTCTTCAACTGAATTGTTTAGGTAGTACTACCTGTTGTAGTTCTTCTAACTGAATTGTTTAGGTAGTAATTACCTGTTGTAGTTCTTCTAACTGAATTGTTTAGGTAGTAATTACCTGTTGTAGTTCTCTAACTGAATTGTTTAGGTAGTAAATACCTGTTGTAGTTCTTCTAACTGAATTGTTTAGGTAGTAATTACCTGTTGTAGTTCTAACTGAATTGTTTAGGTAGTAATTACCTGTTGTAGTTCTTCTTAACTGAATTGTTTAGGTAGTAATTACCTGTTGTAGTTCTTCTAACTGAATTGTTTAGGTAGTAATTACCTGTTGTAGTTCTTCTAACTGAATTGTTTAGGTAGTAATTACCTGTTGTAGTTCTTCTAACTGAATTGTTTAGGTAGTAATTACCTGTTGTAGTTCTTCTAACTGAATTGTTTAGGTAGTAATTACTTGCTGTAGTTTCTCTAACTGAATTGTTTAGGTAGTAATTTCCTGTTGTGGTTCTTCTAATTGAATTGTTTAGGTAGTAATTACCTGTTGTAGTTCTAACTGAATTGTTTAGGTAGTAATTACCTGTTGTAGTTCTTCTAACTGAATTGTTTAGGTAGTAATTACCTGTTGTAGTTCTTCTAACTGAATTGTTTAGGTAGTAATTACCTGTTGTAGTTCTTCTAACTGAATTGTTTAGGTAGTAATTACCTGTTGTAGTTCTTCTAACTGAATTGTTTAGGTAGTAATTACCTGTTGTAGTTCTTCTAACTGAATTGTTTAGGTAGTAATTACCTGTTGTAGTTCTTCTAACTGAATTGTTTAGGTAGTAATTACCTGTTGTAGTTCTTCTAACTGAATTGTTTAGGTAGTAATTACCTGTTGTAGTTCTAACTAAATTGTTTAGGTAGTAATTACCTGTTGTAGTTCTTCTAACTGAATTGTTTAGGTAGTAATTACCTGTTGTGGTTTCTTTAAATGAATTGTTTAGGTAGTAATTACCTCTAACTGAATTGTTTAGGTAGTAATTACCTGTTGTAGTTCTTCTAACTGAATTGTTTAGGTAGTAATTACCTGTTGTAGTTCTTCTAACTGAATTGTTTAGGTAGTAATTACCTGTTGTAGTTCTTCTAACTGAATTGTTTAGGTAGTAATTACCTGTTGTAGTTCTTCTAACTGAATTGTTTAGGTAGTAATTACCTGTTGTAGTTCTTCTAACTGAATTGTTTAGGTAGTAATTACCTGTTGTAGTTCTTCTAACTGAATTGTTTAGGTAGTAATTACCTGTTGTAGTTCTTCTAACTGAATTGTTTAGGTAGTAATTACCTGTTGTAGTTCTTCTAACTGAATTGTTTAGGTAGTAATTACCTGTTGTAGTTCTTCTAACTGAATTGTTTAGGTAGTAATTACCTGTTGTAGTTCTTCTAACTGAATTGTTTAGGTAGTAATTACCTGTTGTAGTTCTTCTAACTGAATTGTTTAGGTAGTAATTACCTGTTGTAGTTCTTCTAACTGAATTGTTTAGGTAGTAATTACCTGTTGTAGTTCTTCTAACTGAATTGTTTAGGTAGTAATTACCTGTTGTAGTTCTTCTAACTGAATTGTTTAGGTAGTAATTACCTGTTGTAGTTCTTCTAACTGAATTGTTTAGGTAGTAATTACCTGTTGTAGTTCTAACTGAATTGTTTAGGTAGTAATTACCTGTTGTAGTTCTTCTAACTGAATTGTTTAGGTAGTAATTACCTGTTGTAGTTCTTCTAACTGAATTGTTTAGGTAGTAATTACCTGTTGTAGTTCTTCTAACTGAATTGTTTAGGTAGTAATTACCTGTTGTAGTTCTTCTAACTGAATTGTTTAGGTAGTAATTACCTGTTGTAGTTCTTCTAACTGAATTGTTTAGGTAGTAATTACCTGTTGTAGTTCTTCTAACTGAATTGTTTAGGTAGTAATTACCTGTTGTAGTTCTTCTAACTGAATTGTTTAGGTAGTAATTACCTGTTGTAGTTCTCTAACTGAATTGTTTAGGTAGTAATTACCTGTTGTAGTTCTTCTAACTGAATTGTTTAGGTAGTAATTACCTGTTGTAGTTCTTCTAACTGAATTGTTTAGGTAGTAATTACCTGTTGTAGTTCTTCTAACTGAATTGTTTAGGTAGTAATTACCTGTTGTAGTTCTTCTAACTGAATTGTTTAGGTAGTAATTACCTGTTGTAGTTCTTCTAACTGAATTGTTTAGGTAGTAATTACCTGTTGTAGTTCTCTAACTGAATTGTTTAGGTAGTAATTTCCTGTTGTGGTTCTTCTAATTGAATTGTTTAGGTAGTAATTACCTGTTGTAGTTCTAACTGAATTGTTTAGGTAGTAATTACCTGTTGTAGTTCTTCTAACTGAATTGTTTAGGTAGTAATTACCTGTTGTAGTTCTTCTAACTGAATTGTTTAGGTAGTAATTACCTGTTGTAGTTCTCTAACTGAATTGTTTAGGTAGTAATTACCTGTTGTAGTTCTTCTAACTGAATTGTTTAGGTAGTAATTACCTGTTGTAGTTCTTCTAACTGAATTGTTTAGGTAGTAATTACCTGTTGTAGTTCTTCTAACTGAATTGTTTAGGTAGTAATTACCTGTTGTAGTTCTTCTAACTGAATTGTTTAGGTAGTAATTACCTGTTGTAGTTCTTCCTAACTGAATTGTTTAGGTAGTAATTACCTGTTGTAGTTCTTCTAACTGAATTGTTTAGGTAGTAATTACCTGTTGTAGTTCTTCTAACTGAATTGTTTAGGTAGTAATTACCTGTTGTAGTTCTTCTAACTGAATTGTTTAGGTAGTAATTACCTGTTGTAGTTCTTCTAACTGAATTGTTTAGGTAGTAATTACCTGTTGTAGTTCTTCTAACTGAATTGTTTAGGTAGTAATTACCTGTTGTAGTTCTTCTAACTGAATTGTTTAGGTAGTAATTACCTGTTGTAGTTCTTCTAACTGAATTGTTTAGGTAGTAATTACCTGTTGTAGTTCTTCTAACTGAATTGTTTAGGTAGTAATTACCTGTTGTAGTTCTTCTAACTGAATTGTTTAGGTAGTAATTACCTGTTGTAGTTCTTCTAACTGAATTGTTTAGGTAGTAATTACCTGTTGTAGTTCTTCTAACTGAATTGTTTAGGTAGTAATTACCTGTTGTAGTTCTTCTAACTGAATTGTTTAGGTAGTAATTACCTGTTGTAGTTCTTCTAACTGAATTGTTTAGGTAGTAATTACCTGTTGTAGTTCTAACTGAATTGTTTAGGTAGTAATTACCTGTTGTAGTTCTTCTAACTGAATTGTTTAGGTAGTAATTACCTGTTGTAGTTCTTCTAACTGAATTGTTTAGGTAGTAATTACCTGTTGTAGTTCTTCTAACTGAATTGTTTAGGTAGTAATTACCTGTTGTAGTTCTTCTAACTGAATTGTTTAGGTAGTAATTACCTGTTGTAGTTCTTCTAACTGAATTGTTTAGGTAGTAATTACCTGTTGTAGTTCTTCTAACTGAATTGTTTAGGTAGTAATTACCTGTTGTAGTTCTCTAACTGAATTGTTTAGGTAGTAATTACCTGTTGTAGTTCTTCTAACTGAATTGTTTAGGTAGTAATTACCTGTTGTAGTTCTTCTAACTGAATTGTTTAGGTAGTAATTACCTGTTGTAGTTCTTCTAACTGAATTGTTTAGGTAGTAATTACCTGTTGTAGTTCTTCTAACTGAATTGTTTAGGTAGTAATTACCTGTTGTAGTTCTCTAACTGAATTGTTTAGGTAGTAATTACCTGTTGTAGTTCTTCTAACTGAATTGTTTAGGTAGTAAATTACCTGTTGTAGTTCTTCTAACTGAATTGTTTAGGTAGTAATTACCTGTTGTAGTTCTTCTAACTGAATTGTTTAGGTAGTAATTACCTGTTGTAGTTCTTCTAACTGAATTGTTTAGGTAGTAATTACCTGTTGTAGTTCTTCTAACTGAATTGTTTAGGTAGTAATTACCTGTTGTAGTTCTTCTAACTGAATTGTTTAGGTAGTAATTACCTGTTGTAGTTCTCTAACTGAATTGTTTAGGTAGTAATTACCTGTTGTAGTTCTTTAACTGAATTGTTTAGTAGTAATTACCTGTTGTAGTTTCTCTAACTGAATTGTTTAGGTAGTAATTACCTGTTGTAGTTCTTCTAACTGAATTGTTTAGGTAGTAATTACCTGTTGTAGTTCTTCTAACTGAATTGTTTAGGTAGTAATTACCTGTTGTAGTTCTCTAACTGAATTGTTTAGGTAGTAATTACCTGTTGTAGTTCTTCTAACTGAATTGTTTAGGTAGTAATTACCTGTTGTAGTTCTTCTAACTGAATTGTTTAGGTAGTAAATACCTGTTGTAGTTCTTCTAACGAAATTGTTTAGGTAGTAATTACCTGTTGTAGTTCTTCTAACTGAATTGTTTAGGTAGTAATTACCTGTTGTAGTTCTTCTGAACTAAATTGTTTAGGTAGTAATTACCTGTTGTAGTTTCTCTAACTGAATTGTTTAGGTAGTAATTACCTGTTGTAGTTCTTCTAACTGAATTGTTTAGGTAGTAATTACCTGTTGTAGTTCTTCTAACTGAATTGTTTAGGTAGTAATTACCTGTTGTAGTTCTTCTAACTGAATTGTTTAGGTAGTAATTACCTGTTGTAGTTCTTCTAACTGAATTGTTTAGGTAGTAAATACCTGTTGTAGTTCTCTCTAACTGAATTGTTTAGGTAGTAATTACCTGTTGTAGTTCTCTTAACTGAATTGTTTAGGTAGTAATTACCTGTTGTAGTTCTTCAAACTGAATTGTTTAGGTAGTAATTACCTGTTGTAGTTCTTCTAACTGAATTGTTTAGGTAGTAATTACCTGTTGTAGTTCTTTGTAGTTCTAACTGAATTGTTTAGGTAGTAATTACCTGTTGTAGTTCTTCTAACTGAATTGTTTAGGTAGTAATTACCTGTTGTAGTTCTTCTAACTGAATTGTTTAGGTAGTAATTACCTGTTGTAGTTCTTCTAACTGAATTGTTTAGGTAGTAATTACCTGTTGTAGTTCTTCTAACTGAATTGTTTAGGTAGTAATTACCTGTTGTAGTTCTTCTAACTGAATTGTTTAGGTAGTAATTACCTGTTGTAGTTCTTCTAACTGAATTGTTTAGGTAGTAATTACCTGTTGTAGTTCTTCTAACTGAATTGTTTAGGTAGTAATTACCTGTTGTAGTTCTTCTAACTGAATTGTTTAGGTAGTAATTACCTGTTGTAGTTCTTCTAACTGAATTGTTTAGGTAGTAATTACCTGTTGTAGTTCTTAACTGAATTGTTTAGGTAGTAATTACCTGTTGTAGTTCTTCTAACTGAATTGTTTAGGTAGTAATTACCTGTTGTAGTTCTTAAACTGAATTGTTTAGGTAGTAATTACCTGTTGTAGTTCTTCTAACTGAATTGTTTAGGTAGTAATTACCTGTTGTAGTTCTCTAACTGAATTGTTTAGGTAGTAATTACCTGTTGTAGTTCTTCTAACTGAATTGTTTAGGTAGTAATTACCTGTTGTAGTTCTTCTAACTGAATTGTTTAGGTAGTAATTACCTGTTGTAGTTCTTCTAACTGAATTGTTTAGGTAGTAATTACCTGTTGTAGTTCTCTAACTGAATTGTTTAGGTAGTAATTACCTGTTGTAGTTCTTCTAACTGAATTGTTTAGGTAGTAATTACCTGTTGTAGTTCTTTCTAACTGAATTGTTTAGGTAGTAATTACCTGTTGTAGTTCTTCTAACTGAATTGTTTAGGTAGTAAATACCTGTTGTACCTGTTGTAGTTCTTTGTAGTTCTAACTGAATTGTTTAGGTAGTAATTACCTGTTGTAGTTCTTCTAACTGAATTGTTTAGGTAGTAATTACCTGTTGTAGTTCTTCTAACTGAATTGTTTAGGTAGTAATTACCTGTTGTAGTTCTTCTAACTGAATTGTTTAGGTAGTAATTACCTGTTGTAGTTCTTCTAACTGAATTGTTTAGGTAGTAATTACCTGTTGTAGTTCTTTTAACTGAATTGTTTAGGTAGTAATTACCTGTTGTAGTTCTTAACTGAATTGTTTAGGTAGTAATTACCTGTTGTAGTTCTTCTAACTGAATTGTTTAGGTAGTAATTACCTGTTGTAGTTCTTCTAACTGAATTGTTTAGGTAGTAATTACCTGTTGTAGTTCTTCTAACTGAATTGTTTAGGTAGTAATTACCTGTTGTAGTTCTTCTAACTGAATTGTTTAGGTAGTAATTACCTGTTGTAGTTCTTCTAACTGAATTGTTTAGGTAGTAATTACCTGTTGTAGTTCTTCTAACTGAATTGTTTAGGTAGTAATTACCTGTTGTAGTTCTTCTAACTGAATTGTTTAGGTAGTAATTACCTGTTGTAGTTCTTCAACTGAATTGTTTAGGTAGTAAATACCTGTTGTAGTTCTTCTAACTGAATTGTTTAGGTAGTAATTACCTGTTGTAGTTCTTCTAACTGAATTGTTTAGGTAGTAATTACCTGTTGTAGTTCTTCTAACTGAATTGTTTAGGTAGTAATTACCTGTTGTAGTTCTTCTAACTGAATTGTTTAGGTAGTAATTACCTGTTGTAGTTCTTCTAACTGAATTGTTTAGGTAGTAATTACCTGTTGTAGTTCTTCTAACTGAATTGTTTAGGTAGTAATTACCTGTTGTAGTTCTTCTAACTGAATTGTTTAGGTAGTAATTACCTGTTGTAGTTCTTCTAACTGAATTGTTTAGGTAGTAATTACCTGTTGTAGTTCTTTCTAACTGAATTGTTTAGGTAGTAATTACCTGTTGTAGTTCTTCTAACTGAATTGTTTAGGTAGTAATTACCTGTTGTAGTTCTCTCTAACTGAATTGTTTAGGTAGTAATTACCTGTTGTAGTTCTTCTAACTGAATTGTTTAGGTAGTAATTACCTGTTGTAGTTCTTCTTAACTGAATTGTTTAGGTAGTAATTACCTGTTGTAGTTCTTCTAACTGAATTGTTTAGGTAGTAATTACCTGTTGTAGTTTCTCTAACTGAATTGTTTAGGTAGTAAATACCTGTTGTAGTTCTTCTAACTGAATTGTTTAGGTAGTAATTACCTGTTGTAGTTCTTCTAACTGAATTGTTTAGGTAGTATTACCTGTTGTAGTTCTTCTAACTGAATTGTTTAGGTAGTAATTACCTGTTGTAGTTCTTCTAACTGAATTGTTTAGGTAGTAATTACTTGTTGTAGTTTCTCTAACTGAATTGTTTAGGTAGTAATTACCTGTTGTAGTTCTTCTAACTGAATTGTTTAGGTAGTAATTACCTGTTGTAGTTCTTCTAACTGAATTGTTTAGGTAGTAATTACCTGTTGTAGTTCTTCTAACTGAATTGTTTAGGTAGTAATTACCTGTTGTAGTTCTTCTAACTGAATTGTTTAGGTAGTAATTACCTGTTGTAGTTCTCTAACTGAATTGTTTAGGTAGTAATTACCTGTTGTAGTTTCTCTAACTGAATTGTTTAGGTAGTAATTACCTGTTGTAGTTCTTCTAACGAAATTGTTTAGGTAGTAATTACCTGTTGTAGTTCTTCTAACTGAATTGTTTAGGTAGTAATTACCTGTTGTAGTTCTTCTAACTGAATTGTTTAGGTAGTAATTACCTGTTGTAGTTCTTCTAACTGAATTGTTTAGGTAGTAATTACTTGTTGTAGTTTCTCTAACTGAATTGTTTAGGTAGTAATTACCTGTTGTAGTTCTTCTAACTGAATTGTTTAGGTAGTAATTACCTGTTGTAGTTCTTCTAACTGAATTGTTTAGGTAGTAATTACCTGTTGTAGTTCTAACTGAATTGTTTATAATTACCTGTTGTAGTTCTTCTGTAACTGAATTGTTTAGGTAGTAATTACCTGTTGTAGTTCTTCTAACTGAATTGTTTAGGTAGTAATTACCTGTTGTAGTTCTTCTAACTGAATTGTTTAGGTAGTAATTACCTGTTGTAGTTCTTCTAACTGAATTGTTTAGGTAGTAATTACCTGTTGTAGTTCTTCTAACTGAATTGTTTAGGTAGTAATTACCTGTTGTAGTTCTTATAACTGAATTGTTTAGGTAGTAATTACCTGTTGTAGTTCTTCTAACTGAATTGTTTAGGTAGTAATTACCTGTTGTAGTTCTTCTAACTGAATTGTTTAGGTAGTAATTACCTGTTGTAGTTCCTCTTAACTGAATTGTTTAGGTAGTAAATACCTGTTGTAGTTCTTCTAACTGAATTGTTTAGGTAGTAATTACCTGTTGTAGTTCTTCTAACTGAATTGTTTAGGTAGTAATTACCTGTTGTAGTTCTCTAAACTGAATTGTTTAGGTAGTAACCTGTAGTTCTCTAACTGAATTGTTTAGGTAGTAATTACCTGTTGTAGTTCTTCTAACTGAATTGTTTAGGTAGTAATTACCTGTTGTAGTTCTTCTAACTGAATTGTTTAGGTAGTAATTACCTGTTGTAGTTCTTCTAACTGAATTGTTTAGGTAGTAATTACCTGTTGTAGTTCTTCTAACTGAATTGTTTAGGTAGTAATTACCTGTTGTAGTTCTTCTAACTGAATTGTTTAGGTAGTAATTACCTGTTGTAGTTCTTCTAACTGAATTGTTTAGGTAGTAATTACCTGTTGTAGTTCTTCTAACTGAATTGTTTAGGTAGTAATTACCTGTTGTAGTTCTTCTAACTGAATTGTTTAGGTAGTAATTACCTGTTGAATTGTTTAGGTTAATTCCTAACTGAACTGAATGTTTAGGTAGTAATTACCTGTTGTAGTTCTTCTAACTGAATTGTTTAGGTAGTAATTACCTGTTGTAGTTCTTCTAACTGAATTGTTTAGGTAGTAATTACCTGTTGTAGTTCTCTAACTGAATTGTTTAGGTAGTAATTACCTGTTGTAGTTCTTCTAACTGAATTGTTTAGGTAGTAATTACCTGTTGTAGTTCTAACTAAATTGTTTAGGTAGTAATTACCTGTTGTAGTTCTAACTGAATTGTTTAGGTAGTAATTACCTGTTGTAGTTCTTCTAACTGAATTGTTTAGGTAGTAATTACCTGTTGTAGTTCTTCTAACTGAATTGTTTAGGTAGTAATTACCTGTTGTAGTTCTTCTAACTGAATTGTTTAGGTAGTAATTACCTGTTGTAGTTCTTCTAACTGAATTGTTTAGGTAGTAATTACCTGTTGTAGTTCTTTGTTTAACTGAATTGTTTAGGTAGTAATTACCTGTTGTAGTTCTTCTAACTGAATTGTTTAGGTAGTAATTACCTGTTGTAGTTCTTCTAACTGAATTGTTTAGGTAGTAATTACCTGTTGTAGTTCTCTAACTGAACTGAATTGGTAGTAATTACCTGTTGTAGTTCTTCTAACTGAATTGTTTAGGTAGTAATTACCTGTTGTAGTTCTTCTAACTGAATTGTTTAGGTAGTAATTACCTGTTGTAGTTCTTCTAACTGAATTGTTTAGGTAGTAATTACCTGTTGTAGTTCTTCTAACTGAATTGTTTAGGTAGTAATTACCTGTTGTAGTTCTCTCTAACTGAATTGTTTAGGTAGTAATTACCTGTTGTAGTTCTTCTAACTGAATTGTTTAGGTAGTAATTACCTGTTGTAGTTCTTCTAACTGAATTGTTTAGGTAGTAATTACCTGTTGTAGTTCTTCTAACTGAATTGTTTAGGTAGTAATTACCTGTTGTAGTTCTTCTAACTGAATTGTTTAGGTAGTAATTACCTGTTGTAGTTCTTCTAACTGAATTGTTTAGGTAGTAATTACCTGTTGTAGTTCTTCTAACTGAATTGTTTAGGTAGTAATTACCTGTTGTAGTTCTTCTAACTGAATTGTTTAGGTAGTAATTACCTGTTGTAGTTCTTAACTGAACTGAATTTGTTTAGGTAGTAATTACCTGTTGTAGTTCTTATAACTGAATTGTTTAGGTAGTAATTACCTGTTGTAGTTCTTCTAACTGAATTGTTTAGGTAGTAATTGTTTAACTGAATTGTTTAGTAATTACCTGTTGTAGTTCTTCTAACTGAATTGTTTAGGTAGTAATTACCTGTTGTAGTTCTTCTAACTGAATTGTTTAGGTAGTAATTACCTGTTGTAGTTCTTCTAACTGAATTGTTTAGGTAGTAATTACCTGTTGTAGTTCTCTAACTGAATTGTTTAGGTAGTAATTACCTGTTGTAGTTCTTCTAACTGAATTGTTTAGGTAGTAATTACCTGTTGTAGTCTCTAACTGAATTGTTTAGGTAGTAATTACCTGTTGTAGTTCTTCTAACTGAATTGTTTAGGTAGTAATTACCTGTTGTAGTTCTTCTAACTGAATTGTTTAGGTAGTAATTACTTGTTGTAGTTCTTATAACTGAATTGTTTAGGTAGTAATTACCTGTTGTAGTTCTAACTGAATTGTTTAGGTAGTAATTACCTGTTGTAGTTCTTCTAACTGAATTGTTTAGGTAGTAATTACCTGTTGTAGTTCTTCTAACTGAATTGTTTAGGTAGTAATTACCTGTTGTAGTTCTTCTAACTGAATTGTTTAGGTAGTAATTACCTGTTGTAGTTCTCTAACTGAATTGTTTAGGTAGTAATTACCTGTTGTAGTTCTTTTAACTGAATTGTTTAGGTAGTAATTACCTGTTGTAGTTCTTATAACTGAATTGTTTAGGTAGTAATTACCTATTGTAGTTCTTCTAACTGAATTGTTTAGGTAGTAATTACCTGTTGTAGTTCTTCTAACTGAATTGTTTAGGTAGTAATTACTAACTGTTGTAGTTCTTTGTAGTTCTAACTGAATTGTTTAGGTAGTAATTACCTGTTGTAGTTCTTCTAACTGAATTGTTTAGGTAGTAATTACCTGTTGTAGTTCTTCTAACTGAATTGTTTAGGTAGTAATTACCTGTTGTAGTTCTTCTAACTGAATTGTTTAGGTAGTAATTACCTGTTGTAGTTCTTAACTGAATTGTTTAGGTAGTAATTACCTGTTGTAGTTCTTCTAACTGAATTGTTTAGGTAGTAATTACCTGTTGTAGTTCTCTCTAACTGAATTGTTTAGGTAGTAATTACCTGTTGTAGTTCTTCTAACTGAATTGTTTAGGTAGTAATTACCTGTTGTAGTTCTCTAACTGAATTGTTTAGGTAGTAATTACCTGTTGTAGTTCTTCAACTGAATTGTTTAGGTAGTAATTACCTGTTGTAGTTCTTCTAACTGAATTGTTTAGGTAGTAATTACCTGTTGTAGTTCTTCTCTAACTGAATTGTTTAGGTAGTAATTACCTGTTGTAGTTCTTCTAACTGAATTGTTTAGGTAGTAATTACCTGTTGTAGTTCTTCTAACTGAATTGTTTAGGTAGTAATTACCTGTTGTAGTTCTTCTAACTGAATTGTTTAGGTAGTAATTACCTGTTGTAGTTCTCTTAACTGAATTGTTTAGGTAGTAATTACCTGTTGTAGTTCTTCTTCAACTGAATTGTTTAGGTAGTAATTACCTGTTGTAGTTCTTCTAACTGAATTGTTTAGGTAGTAATTACCTGTTGTAGTTCTTCTAACTGAATTGTTTAGGTAGTAATTACCTGTTGTAGTTCTTCTAACTGAATTGTTTAGGTAGTAATTACCTGTTGTAGTTCTTCTAACTGAATTGTTTAGGTAGTAATTACCTGTTGTAGTTTCTTAACTGAATTGTTTAGGTAGTAATTACCTGTTGTAGTTCTTCTAACTGAATTGTTTAGGTAGTAATTACCTGTTGTAGTTCTTCTAACTGAATTGTTTAGGTAGTAATTACCTGTTGTAGTTCTTCTAACTGAATTGTTTAGGTAGTACTTACCTGTTGTAGTTCTTCTAACTGAATTGTTTAGGTAGTAATTACCTGTTGTAGTTCTTCTAACTGAATTGTTTAGGTAGTAATTACCTGTTGTAGTTCTCTAACTGAATTGTTTAGGTAGTAATTACCTGTTGTAGTTCTTCTAACTGAATTGTTTAGGTAGTAATTACCTGTTGTAGTTCTCTAACTGAATTGTTTAGGTAGTAATTACCTGTTGTAGTTCTTCTAACTGAATTGTTTAGGTAGTAATTACCTGTTGTAGTTCTTCTAACTGAATTGTTTAGGTAGTAATTACCTGTTGTAGTTCTTCTAACTGAATTGTTTAGGTAGTAATTACCTGTTGTAGTTCTTCTAACTGAATTGTTTAGGTAGTAATTACCTGTTGTAGTTCTTCTAACTGAATTGTTTAGGTAGTAATTACCTGTTGTAGTTCTTCTAACTGAATTGTTTAGGTAGTAATTACCTGTTGTAGTTCTCTAACTGAATTGTTTAGGTAGTAATTACCTGTTGTAGTTCTTCTAACTGAATTGTTTAGGTAGTAATTACCTGTTGTAGTTCTTCTAACTGAATTGTTTAGGTAGTAATTACCTGTTGTAGTTCTTAACTAACTGAATTGTTTAGGTAGTAATTACCTGTTGTAGTTCTTCTAACTGAATTGTTTAGGTAGTAATTACCTGTTGTAGTTCTTCTAACTGAATTGTTTAGGTAGTAATTACCTGTTGTAGTTCTTCTAACTGAATTGTTTAGGTAGTAATTACCTGTTGTAGTTCTTCTAACTGAATTGTTTAGGTAGTAATTACCTGTTGTAGTTCTTCTAACTGAATTGTTTAGGTAATTACCTGTTGTAGTTCTTCTAACTGAATTGTTTAGGTAGTAATTACCTGTTGTAGTTCTCTTTAACTGAATTGTTTAGGTAGTAATTACCTGTTGTAGTTCTAACTGAATTGTTTAGGTAGTAATTACCTGTTGTAGTTTTCTAACTGAATTGTTTAGGTAGTAATTACCTGTTGTAGTTCTTCTAACTGAATTGTTTAGGTAGTAATTACCTGTTGTAGTTCTTCTAACTGAATTGTTTAGGTAGTAATTACCTGTTGTAGTTCTTCTAACTGAATTGTTTAGGTAGTAATTACCTGAATTGTTTAGTTTACTTCTAACTGAATTGTTTAGGTAGTAATTACCTGTTGTAGTTCTTCTAACTGAATTGTTTAGGTAGTAATTACTTGTTGTAGTTCTCTAACTGAATTGTTTAGGTAGTAATTACCTGTTGTAGTTCTTCTAACTGAATTGTTTAGGTAGTAATTACCTGTTGTAGTTCTCTCAAACTGAATTGTTTAGGTAGTAATTACCTGTTGTAGTTCTTCTAACTGAATTGTTTAGGTAGTAATTACCTGTTGTAGTTCTTCTAACTGAATTGTTTAGGTAGTAATTACCTGTTGTAGTTCTTCTAACTGAATTGTTTAGGTAGTAATTACCTGTTGTAGTTCTTCTAACTGAATTGTTTAGGTAGTAATTACCTGTTGTAGTTCTTCTAACTGAATTGTTTAGGTAGTAATTACCTGTTGTAGTTCTTCTAACTGAATTGTTTAGGTAGTAATTACCTGTTGTAGTTCTCTAACTGAATTGTTTAGGTAGTAATTACCTGTTGTAGTTCTTCAACTGAATTGTTTAGGTAGTAATTACCTGTTGTAGTTCTTCTAACTGAATTGTTTAGGTAGTAATTACCTGTTGTAGTTCTTCTAACTGAATTGTTTAGGTAGTAATTACCTGTTGTAGTTCTTCTAACTGAATTGTTTAGGTAGTAATTACCTGTTGTAGTTCTTCTAACTGAATTGTTTAGGTAGTAATTACCTGTTGTAGTTCTTCTAACTGAATTGTTTAGGTAGTAATTACCTGTTGTAGTTCTTCTAACTGAATTGTTTAGGTAGTAATTACCTGTTGTAGTTCTTCTAACTGAATTGTTTAGGTAGTAATTACCTGTTGTAGTTCTTCTAACTGAATTGTTTAGGTAGTAATTACCTGTTGTAGTTCTTCTAACTGAATTGTTTAGGTAGTAATTACCTGTTGTAGTTCTCTAACTGAATTGTTTAGGTAGTAATTACCTGTTGTAGTTCTTCTAACTGAATTGTTTAGGTAGTAATTACCTGTTGTAGTTCTTCTAACTGAATTGTTTAGGTAGTAATTACCTGTTGTAGTTCTTCTAACTGAATTGTTTAGGTAGTAATTACCTGTTGTAGTTCTTCTAACTGAATTGTTTAGGTAGTAATTACCTGTTGTAGTTCTTCTAACTGAATTGTTTAGGTAGTAATTACCTGTTGTAGTTCTTCTAACTGAATTGTTTAGGTAGTAATTACCTGTTGTAGTTCTTCTAACTGAATTGTTTAGGTAGTAATTACCTGTTGTAGTTCTTCTAACTGAATTGTTTAGGTAGTAATTACCTGTTGTAGTTCTTCTAACTGAATTGTTTAGGTAGTAATTACCTGTTGTAGTTCTCTAACTGAATTGTTTAGGTAGTAATTACCTGTTGTAGTTCTTTAAACTGAATTGTTTAGGTAGTAATTACCTGTTGTAGTTCTTCTAACTGAATTGTTTAGGTAGTAATTACCTGTTGTAGTTCTTCTAAACTGAATTGTTTAGGTAGTAATTACCTGTTGTAGTTCTTCTAACTGAATTGTTTAGGTAGTAATTACCTGTTGTAGTTCTTCTGAATTGAATTAGTTTAGGTAGTTCTCTAACTGAATTGTTTGTTGTAGTTCTTGTAGTTCTCTAACTGAATTGTTTAGGTAGTAATTACCTGTTGTAGTTCTTCTAACTGAATTGTTTAGGTAGTAATTACCTGTTGTAGTTCTCTTCTAACTGAATTGTTTAGGTAGTAATTACCTGTTGTAGTTCTAACTGAATTGTTTAGGTAGTAATTACCTGTTGTAGTTCTCTTAACTGAATTGTTTAGGTAGTAATTACCTGTTGTAGTTCTTCTAACTGAATTGTTTAGGTAGTAATTACCTGTTGTAGTTCTTCTAACTGAATTGTTTAGGTAGTAATTACTTGCTTGTAGTTCTCTAACTGAATTGTTTAGGTAGTACTTCCTGTTGTAGTTCTTCTAACTGAATTGTTTAGGTAGTAATTACCTGTTGTAGTTTCTTCTAACTGAATTGTTTAGGTAGTAATACTCCTGCTGTAGTTCTTCTCTTAACTGAATTGTTTAGGTAGTAATTACCTGTTGTAGTTCTTCTAACTGAATTGTTTAGGTAGTAATTACTTGTTGTAGTGGCTTCTCTAACTGAATTAGGCGGTAGTAATTACCTGCTGTAGTTCT